>NW_007579963.1:64382-71131 GCF_000690725.1 Stegastes partitus
AACATATTCAAACTTGAAGCGAATACCGATGCAGAAAGCGCCAACCTACAAGCAGAGAGGATTGTTTGTTTGAGTTTGTTGAAATGAATCCTGGAAGTGTGAATCCATGTTTTTGTCATCAGTTTCAAGGTGGAAACGTTCAGCCAGGGTGTTGACTTGCTCAGAATGAAACCAAAACAAACCTGTTCTTTACATTTTCAGGCAGATTCATGCAGTCGAGGCAACATGAAGGCGGCAGACGTCTCTTAAGGACAGGAGTCCTGCTCCGTCCTGCTTCGGTCTGCTGTCCTGGGTTGTTGGCTCGGTGCTGAGATGTCTGCAGTGGCCCTTCTCCTGGCTTTTCTTTCGCCCGTCGCTGCTGGCCTGGAAGCATGTCCAGCTGTCCCATCATTCTGTCAGCGCCGCTGTCTCCCTCAGCCCCAGATTAAAAACGCCAAAGGGGCCGCCAGGAAAAGTGGCTCGCCCTCGTCTCTCAGGACTTATGTCAAAAATGTTTCAGTCCGCAGGTAATTTGCTACAGTCTGGGATCCTTTCACTATTTACTTCAAAGAAACCTTGCGAGAAGAGGGAAAGAGAGAGAAATGAAAGGGAGGAAAAATGATATTTAGTTGTGGGTAGTGACAGATCTACATTCTTGAGTATTGACATGCAATCTGAGTGAGGAGTCCTCCTCCTCCTCCTCCTCCTCCTCCTCCTCTGGGATGCTGATGAGTCCACAGCAGCCCTTAAATCTGACTGATATAAAGCAGCGAGTCCATTGACCGTCTTCCAAAACAGAGCTTTAGTCAAACAAATTGACTCAACTCCAGAAGAATGCACACTCGCTCCTACACAAATAGACGGCATAATGGATAGCTAAAGAGTTGGAGGTCAAGGTTTGGAAAATCACAAACAGACACTTCGTCATTTGGATGTTCACATCTGACACATTCTGAGATATGAAAGCCGATGTTTATGATGTTTTTCAGGATTTTTTATCTGCATACTGTTGCATGTAAACTGCAGCAGTGTCCATCTGATATTTCTAATCTGGATGAGTCTGACTGGGAGTGAAATGTTTTTTTAAAAGGTGTCCTAGTTTTCTTTATTTCCATGCTGTCCGGTTCTGCCCTCCGTGTAACATTATCTGCTGCTGTTGAACTTAAATACAGACCGGTTCAGACGTGAGGAATGAGGAAGAGAAACGTCACTTCAAATACACCCAAACCTGCTGAAACTCACAGTGAATTATGAATTATTAACCCTTTAAGGGACCCAATCTGGGGAGGGGGAAAGGAATGACATATTTTTTTGTATATTGTGGTTCACTTTGCTTAAATTAGTTGTTTTTTAATTTGATTTGCAATTTGAATTACTGTTAAACACAATCTAAAAACTGTGCAGACTGCAAATAATTAAGCAACCTTTTTTTTTTTGTTAAGTTATTTTTTTGGCCTTTATTGGATAGGACAGCCGAGAGAGAGAAAGAGGAAAGTGGGGGACAAGAATGGGGGACGGACCTGCAGCAATGGGCCATGAGCAGGTCTTGAACCCACAGCTGCTGTACCGGAGACTACAGCACACGGGTCACCAGCCCAACCAGCCGAGCTACAGCATTAAGCGACCTTTTAAGTCAACAAAAGTTTCTCATTAAAGCTGGTGCATGGTTTGTCCATTCCCTGTGACGAGGAAGAGGAGCTGCTCCCTGAATAAATATATCTGAATATGAGGGTTTTATTCTGCAGAAACACAATGATTCGTGCTTACAGGTGGTTTTATTCACTGATACACACTTTGAGTCTCTTGTTAATACGTACTTTTAATCTATTTTATTTAAATGTTAATTTCATTGAGTTATATTTCAGCCTTTTCTAGCACTGTGCTGTTTTTATTCTGATGACTTTATGATTCATCTGTTTTATTTTCTGCCTTGCGAAGAAAGTTGTAACTTTGATTTGACAACTGCTCTACAAATAAAGATTATTACTATTAAATGATGATGAAAACTATGAATTACTCTCAATATTATATTCCCTTTTTGCTAAAAGATCCTCTTAAAGACTTAAAATAACACCACTGACATCAGTCTCATGTCTGTGCACTGAGCTGCAGTAGCAGCCTGTAAGCTTGGCCTGATGTTAAGACTGGAAACAGGAGGACACAGGCAGCCTCGTTCTGTTCAAACACAACAAAATCCACCTTCCTTCACTCCCAAAGATCATTAAAATACATCACAAAAACCACAAAAGTTTGCGGTTTCATCAGGGGTTATGACCTACACTTTTCCCAGCCAATTAGGAGCAGTCGCTTACAAATGTAGCAATCAGCAAATTAGCACTTACTACGCTTGAAATAATATATTTGTTGTTATTTTCAATTTGATGTACTTTAGATGTCGGCTTCGACAGAATCTACAAAACGTCAGAGGCTGTTTAAACAAATGGAACCACATAAGCTTTGTCACACATTGACAGTTTACTTTGTTAGAAACTACGAGAAGATTATGGGACTTCTGAGAATGTTTGCTAACATCACTTGATTCAGTCGGCACTAACCCTAAAAAAAACAAACCTAAACTAATAAAACATGATGGTGATGTTCTAGTTCTGGACAAAGACTGTATTTGCACATGACGAAAAGACTCCTCCTGCACACCGTCTAACCTGCAAAAATATATTTATTCACAGTGTTTTGGTGCAAGAACTCTGTCAGGCAAATGGTTTGAGAGTAAAATCAGCTGATTTGAATATAGAGCGACTGTAAGTCTACAAAGAATCACATTTCCTGCGTGTTATAAGAAGGAAGGAGTCGCAAACTTTAGCATTTCCAAGAATGTTTAAATATGAAAACACTCTATGTAGTCAAAATCAACAGTGTAATCCAAAATTAATTGCATTGAATTTCCATTAAATGAGTCTTTCTGCTCATAAATAGTAACCAAACATTAAATTAAGTGAGTTATTATAAATAAAGATGGAAGGTTTTGCAGGAAAACATTGCGAATAAAATTGTTTTTACATGTTAGAGAGTGTGCAGGAGTCTGTGTGGGTTAAGAACAACTTATTTCCATCACGTCAAAACTGAAAAAGAGAAGAATCTGTCCAAGTCTACATGATAAGAACTCCAGAATCAGGATGAATCACTGGTGTTTATCAGTGTCAGCTCTGAGAAGCTCTGCTGTAGACTTGCTGGGGTTTTTTTTTTTTGAACGTTGCAGGAACATTCATGATAAACACCTGCAGAGCTGCTCAGCTTCATGCCAGCTCCCCTCCGCTCGGCGTTTAAACTTTCAGCGTGTACAAGTGTGCACATGTGTGATGGAAGCGTCTGACACCAGCTCCGTCTTGGATTTTTGAGATGCACCGACATGAAAGAATTCACAGATTGTCAGCAGGCCGTGACAAACCCGTGACATCTTCACAGCACAGCAGCAAGAGCTCTTCTCCAGATCAGGAATGTATGCTGGCAAAAAAAAAAACCTAGTGATTAAAGAGGGTAACAGGATCAGCTCTAATTAGCTTGTCCTGAGAAAATGCCAGGGAGTTTTCACCCTCTGTCAGGTCACTCCAAGAGGTGATCTCTTTGCCTATTAATTATGTGCCGTGCCGCAGAAATCTTTCTCTTTTTGCAGGTTGATCAAAACAGGCAGAGTGGAGAATCGGGCTCCCAGTGATGTGGCTGCCCTCTCATTTCTCTGACAAAGAACAATGGCCACCTCAGAGCTAATGGCACTCGCTCAGAGAGAGTTTCTACCCAAAAAAAAAAGAGAAGAAGGAAAATAACGATTATCCAAAGACATGTTCTATCATGTGATAAGTTCTGTTTTCTCAAGCCAAATCCTTTGGTGCCTCCCTGCCGAAAATATTCAGAGCTTGTAAGAGAGATTTAATCAGCAGATAGCCGAGCACTGAGAGACCGGAGGAATGATGATCGTGCATCTTGGGGCTTATCGCTGATGGAAAAGCTCAATGACATCCTCTATCTGGCCCAAATGACAGCCGCCTTTTATTACACTCATTGGAAGAGGTCAGGACAGAGTTGGAGATCACCTCCTCTGTCTGCTGGGTCGATGCTGCCCTCTGCTGATCACACATGAAACAAACCCACAAACATCTGCACACTCAGGACTGAACCTGCCACTGTGGCTGATTTCATTTTTATGACCTGAAAACTGAATGTGTCCAGTTTTCTGACTGTACCATTGATAATAAACTGCTGGAATTTAGTCAGTATGTTTATTTTAAATGACACATATGGGCTCCTTTTGAAATCTGATTCCACTGCTACTGCGGCAGAAACAGCTGAAAATTAAATCAGACCATCTGCATTTGGTTCCTGTAGGAGATGCAGTGAGTGTAAGTTTAAGGTTCCTGATAAACACAGTAAAGAAATGTGTTTTTAAGATAGTTTTAATTTAGTTTAATTTAGATTTTCCCTGTTTTGTTACTAAATTGCAGATAATATCTAATGAAGTCACACGGGAAAAATATGAATTTACATGTTAAATGCAACAACAACAAAGAAAAACCATCCAGATCAGAAATCAGCATCGTTACATGCTGGAATTTGTTCTTTTATGTTTGGCAATAAAATTACACCATATTTACTATATTCAAATCAGAAAACTATTGCATTATTTGAAAGAAAAATGATGTACCTTGGGGATTGAACAAAAAAATCANACATAAAATTAACACACTAATTGGTTTGTTTTGTCAATAGAGTCATGGTATGCGTCCACAGGGACTTTACATCAGTGCTTCCCATTCCTTGTCTCTGTAAGTGGCCATGCAATGCATTCTGTTTACAATGCGTTTATAGAGAGACGGCATTACGTTGCTCGCTCCTTGTTTGCATGTCTCCACTACTTTATGTAATTTAAAGGTGTTTGGTCACAACGCTACAGCTTTAAAAATCCCCCCAAAAACTGTTTAGAAAGTTTAAACGATTCAGCAACTGTATGGTTTATTTCTCTCTTCAAATGTTTTCAGAAAATCTGAATAAAGTGTTCGTCCAGTCAGCATGGATTGGATTCCTGCTGTCAGTCATCTATTGGGACAAACAATTCACTTCACATCTCCAGTTCAATCTGCTGTTGAGCTAAACCAGAGCAAAGAAGCAATTTAATGTAAGATGTTCGTTTAAACTCAGAAGATGAGAGTTGGGCGTGTATCATGTTATGAGCTTTCACTAAGGTTTGTCCGTTCTGGGCTACTGTAGAAACATGGCAGTGCAACTCGGTGCTCTTTCTGTAGCTACAGTATTGTAGGATTGATTTAATTCAGTGTACAGCTTAGTACATATCTATCATGTCATATCTGCTCCATAACTTCTTTTTCAACCTTATTGTATTTTAGAATTCTTATCTTGTTTCTTGCTATGTTTCTGGCTCGATGTAGCTCTGCATTAGGGGTGTCAAACTCATTTTCATCCTGGGCCACAGAAGCGTTATGTTTACCCTCAGAGGGCCAGTTGTAATTGTAAGACTATAAATGTAATGACTCCTTAACATATTGTTAAACAATTGCATTTGATTGTTAATTATTATATGTACAACTATTGTGCATGCCTTTATCTTAAAGTAAAACACATGCAGCAGGGCTCCAGACTAACTTTTCCAATGGTAGCATTGGTGCTGCCAACTTTCTTTGTTGGTTGCACCAGCTAATGATTCGGTCGCCCACCCCCTTGTTTTGGTTCAGCACTGCCACAGTTATTAATCTACCATGCAGCTGATTAATATTTGTATAACTTAGTTATGTTGCAATGATTTTCAGTCATACAAGACTATCCATCCATTATCTATACACCACTTAATCCTCACTAGGGTCACGGGGTCAGTTTCCACAAACTGTGTGACGAAGTCTTTGTCATTGTCTTTGTAGTCATGGTGGCCGAGAGGTTAAGGCGTTGGACTCGAAATCCAATGGGGTTTCCCCGCACAGGTTCGAATCCTGTTCATGACGACGTTTCATTATTGAATCTAGTTAATGAGTTTACTGTGTGATTGTTATAAAAGGCAGCACATTTCAATTCCTCCTACAGTGCTGGTAGAAGGAGTCGTGAGTGACGTCTAGTATGAACAAGGAGATGCTGCTGATGATTCAGATCATTCAGACAGTGTTCAGATGTGTTGATAAAACACGTCACTGCCCATCAAAACTCAACGGCTTTAAAAACAATACTAATAACAAACTTGAAACTGTTGCTTAAATTTCTGTGAGGAACTTAATTATTTTAATAAAGTTAAACCTTCTCAAATGTATGTGTTGCGGCGTCCAAACAAACCTTTTCGCCGCTGAGAGTTTGAGGTTGGGTCCTCAGGTTCACAGATTTGTGACGCGCTTGGAGGCTATAATAACAGATACGCTGAGATCCAAATATGCTTTTTGTGCATTTATTGTGACAAAAGAGCGCAGAGCTATCACAGCGCAAAAGATGAATGAATGGAAAAAATGAAAACCAGCGGAATGAACAGATAAAAAGGTGATTAATGAATGAATGGGTAGCGGTCAACAAACATTGTGGCTACTAACCAACCCTGACTCTCTCCTCCTTCCATCTGTGACACAGGTGAGTGCACCCCTTTATACACACATTCAATTCCGCATGTGCACACGCCCACTCCCACCTGAACCACTGCCTCTGCAACACACACACATTCAAGCACACTGTGCTCCTCATCTTCAAGCTTGTATGTCTCCTACACACCAGCCCCTAATTATTAGGTCTCACATAATAATTCACATTTCAAAACACAACAATAGGAG
>NW_007579964.1:0-9896 GCF_000690725.1 Stegastes partitus
TGTTGTTTACTCTGTACTTCCTGTTGTCCTTCAGCCTCCACTCTCAGCTCAGCGACGTCTTCCGGTCGGAGCGTCTCCACTCGGCGGCAGGTCGAGCACACGGAGCTTCGGGTTCGTCGGCGTCGCTGTGCGGCAGCCTCCCCCGCCAGGCTCCGCCCCCCGTCCCCCTTGCCAAACCGGCCCGAGACTCCGCCCTCTCGGCCGGCCCGCCGACCCTCGCCACCTCCAGCCCCCGCCCACCGCGGCAGCCGGACCGGGACTGGGGCTCGGTCCGGAGGGGTAGCTTCGTGGAGCGCTGCCAGGAGCTCGCCAAGGGGTCGGAGGCGGCGAGTTCAGGGTTCTGCGTCCCGCCGGGACCGGACGGCGTGAGGCGGAGCTTAGCGGTGTGCAGCGAGCTGGAGGCCAGGTTTGGGCTGCGGACGCCGGCCACCTTCTCCGTGTCTCCGGGTGCTCGCCATTCGCCCGGACCGCCGTCATCGTCACCGCTGTCCAATCCGTCACAGCGCAGGACCACGCCCACCTCCCCGACAAGCCCCGCCCCCGCAGCGGTCAGTCCGACCCGCTCTCAGATGCCCGCCTCGCCTCGTCGCAGCGCCGCGGCGCCACCTGCCGACGTCCCGCCTTCACCGGAGAGTCCGACGAGCCCCGACGGCAGCGCCGCCGCCACCGCTGCACCGCCCACCAGCCCCAAACCTCACATGAACGAAACCAGCTTCTGATGAACAGCCAATCAGCACGCAGCTACAGGCCTGTTGCCATGGTTACCTGGTTGTTTCCAGGCAACGCAAAGACAAATAAGGAAGTGATGTCAGGAGCAAAAATAAAACCGAAGAAGAAACAAGTTCAGCTAAACCTGCTACGATCAATAAGTTTACATCATCGCTGATCAGGTGACTCCCAGCAGGTTGATTGATGACCAGCAGGTCTATTGATCACCAGGAAGTCTATTGATGACCAGCAGGTTGATTGATTCCAGTTTGTGGATCCAGAAATAAATCAGCTGCTGTTTGTTTGTTTGTTTTGCTCCTCTGCTGTAAACACGACGTTTGTTTGTTTGTTTTTTAACTAAAAGTTTGTACAGAAACTTTATTTTTTTAATTTGTACGTTTGAAAAATTTTACAGTTTTGGTCAAAACACACCTGAGCGTCTCTCAGCCAATCAGGTTCCTGCTGACGTCCCGTCTGATCAAATGAAACAACGAGGAAAACAAACGGATCAATAATCTCCTGGAAGGTTCCTGGAAAGAACATTTAAACCTGGAAAGCATTCACGTCTAATTTATCTCAATAATTACAAACCTTATTTCTGACATTTTTCTTAAAGTTCAGGAACGAATCAGAAAACTTGAATCTCAAACAGGTTCCACTAAAAACAACCTGAAGCTAAACGCTGCTGATGAATCTGTTCAACGAGTTTATTCGTCGTTTTGACTCTGAAGTTTAAAAAGTAGTTTAAAAATATTGATCCTAGTTTGGCTTCGCCCAAGAAGACGACTTTAAACGTCCTGTTTTCAGATTAAACTGAAGCGATTCGGCTCATAAAGATAAAAAACAAATAAACCAAGAAGCTAAAATCTGAACTCTGGTTTGATCAGAATCGATGCTTCGTCCAGACGGGTTCTGAATACGAGTTTGAGATACTCGAGTCGAGTATTTCTGTCGTTTGACTCGTGAATCGTCTCCTCTGCTACTTCCTCTGTGTTAGTTTCAGTTATTTTGCAGATTGAGGTAAATATACAAACAAACAGGTGTTTAGTGGATTTAAAACAACAGCTGATCAGATTAAAGTCACATTTAATTCACTGTATTGTGTGAATGTTTACCCGACTTATTTAAACTTAATATCGTGTAAAAACCCAAAGAGTCCCTTTGATCAAACTCTGTGACTGGAGTTTTAATTCTGACGTATTCAAACAGATTTGAATAAACTTTATCGATGTTTGGGAGGAAGTTCAGGATTGATCAGCAGCACATTAAGACGAGTTTCTTTATATTATTCATCATTCAGTCTTTAATCACTCAGATTTGTGTGAAACTTTTATTTTATTGCTGAAAACATTTTTTAAAAAATGTTGATTTCACAGATTTTTACTGAATCCAACGACTGAAAACACGAGTTTCTGCTGATCGTCAGAGTCCAGCTCGAGTTTCTGAGACTCGTTACATCAGCAGTGATTAGTGGTTAATTAAAGTTTGGCTTCAATCAATTTTTTTTTTTAAAAAGCAGAGTTAATCTGCAGCGGTTTGAATTTGCTGCCAAGTTTCTCGTTTTCTCACTTTGCTGCAGAAACGTTTTCCTGTTTTTCTTCGTTTCCAGAAACCGGAGTCCAGATCACAGCGTCACTAATTACATTTCAGTGATTTAATTAATTATTCAGACTCGTTGCTGCCTTTTAGGAAGAACTTGATGCTTTAACTTTTGTACTTTTTCAGTCAAAGTGTTCAAAGTTGTTTCCGGGAACCTTCGGAGGAGATTATTGAGAACATCGACGTCTTCGTCTTCAGCCGTGAGTCGACTTTTCCAACTCGACACTTTGGGTTTTTATCTGCTGGGCGTCTGGTTCTCCAACGTTTTTCACCCACTTTGTTTATTGTTTGTTTGTTTGTTGTCTGGTTTGTGTTGTAAATGTGCAGAACTACTTTTTTAGTTTCATAAACCTTCATTAAAAAGCAACAAATTAATGCATCAGTCGGTGATTTGTGAGACTTTAGGGCTGCAACGAACATCATCTGTTAATCATTTGTTCTGTAAATGATCCAGAAAACACTGAAAACGCCTCAAAAAGTTTCCTAAAAAAGAAAAGTTTTAGCTTAATTAGTAAGTTCATTAGTTTGTCTTAAATAGGATGTGAATGTAGGAATGTCTAAAACCAAAATAGATTCAGTTTATAAAGAAATAAAAACAGAAAATCTGAAAATATTGATGTTTGAAAGCTGAAAAATGTCCCTTTGGTCCCTAAAAATGAATTTTAATCGATCGATGCAGCTCAGCTTCACTTCAACAAACTGAAGAATATTTTAATGTTTTAGAACAAAAACTTCTTTTCATTTTGCAGGTTTTTTTTGTTATTTTGGAGCCCCAAAGAGTTTAATATTTAATAAATAATAATAATGTGAATTAATTTAGTTCGAGAAATTTAATATTTATTCATTTTCAAACCAAATTCTTAATTTATGTGAGTTTATTATTTCTTATTTCAAAGTAGTTTTTTTTCAAAGTCTGAATTTATTTGATTTTAATGTTTTGTCACTTTTTATTGATCAATCTGCTCTAAAACTGCTTTAATGTTTGATTCAGACGCTCAGAAATTACAGGAAGATCATCAATCAGTTAATTTATTGATGGAAAATTAATAATCTGTTTTATTTCGTAGTAAACTGAACTATTTTGTGACATTTAACAGACAAACTAATTGATCAATAACCCAAAACGATGCTGAGATCGATCACTGATTGAACAAATTGTTGGTTGCAGCTCTAAAATTTAACGTTTTCTTCAAATATTTTGAGGATTTTAATTATTTTCTGACATTTTATAAACAGTTTGATCACTAATGTTGTTGTTTTTCTACATTTTTGTACAGAATTAATTCTTATAATATGAATATTTTTTCCTTCCTGTTTGGACGCTCGTGTTTCCTGCGGCCCCTGAACGCAGCAGCAGGTTTTTTATGTTTCTAATATATTTTCTTTATCGGAAACTGTTTGTGTAAAAAAACAAAAAAGTTTCTTATTAAACAAAAACTAAACAACAACAGTTTGTGTTTTATTCCAAAAGCCTTCATTGAACTGGAGCAGCTAAAGTCTGATCAGCAGCTTCTTCTTCTTCTAATCAGCAGCCGACAACAAAAACAAAAACAGATTTAAAGTCTGAATCCTTTCGGCGGCGTCCGTGATGCTGTTGCTACGGCAACCAGCTCGTCTCCTCAGGTGAGTTCACACGAAAATAACTTTTTACAAAAATAAGATTCAAGTTTAAACGAGAGAACGAGTCCCAATGATGATGATGATGATGATGATGATGATGATGTAATCAGTCAATCAACCACACTAAGCCCCGCCCCCTGAGCAGAGCTCGTCCAATCACAGTCTGGAGTTTTAGATTCTTTATCTCACTGAGATTTTTTCTGCTTCATTAAAATCAACCAGCAGCAGAGGAGGAGGGAGGAGAAGCTCAGAGATCTGATCGAGTCAATCGATCATGTATTGATTGATCAGCTTCAGCTGTCTCAATAATGAAGAAGAAAACCTTCAGAGGATTGTTCTGGGCAGAACTGCAGGTTTTAACGACTTTAAAACCAAGTTTTACATAAACGTTAATCAATTACTGCTGAAAAATGTATAAAAGTTAAAACTTTAATTCTAAAATACAGGAAGACCGGCCGCGTCCCAAACCTCATAAGTTGGTTTAATTTGAAAACTGAACTGAATTCTAACATTATTACAACGTTTAACAGCCGTTTAATCACATCTGCTGTTTAAACATTTAACTGTCAGAAGTCATTCAGAAGATTTGATTTAGAGCCTCAGAAACCTGCCGAGGCCAAAGACAGCTTCACAAAACACAACTTTTATAAAGTTTTTTTTAAACAAAATTCTGTTGAAAAAGTAGAAAAATATAAATAAACACAACTCGAGACCTTTAAAAGGCGAAATATCTCAGAAACATCCCGTCATGTTTTCAGCAGTTTGGAAGTTTAAAAGTTTAAATTCTGACAAAAAACGTTCCTAAAGTCCCTTTATTCAGTTAAAACGTGACTCATTACTGATGTGGACGAAGCCTGAAGTTAAATCATCTGTTCTTCTTCCAGGTAAACGTTCAGGTTCTGAACATGCAGCTGCAGGTTTTAGTTTAATTTCAGTGACTCATAAATAATAACAACAATAACAATAATAATAATAATAACGAGCTTCACTGATAGAAACCTGCAGGACGGTTTCTGTGTTTTAAGAACTTCACTTTCTGCCACTCTGACTGTTTTTCTTCTTCATCATTACGTCAGTGAGCGACTTTGTTTCCGGTCCAGTTTTGGCGCCGGGTCATCGTCAGCGGCGGCCTCCTCCGTTGCCATGGTGACGCCCGCTCAGGCCTTGGCGTCGAGCATCTCCAGCAGCAGCTTGTGCAGCGGCACGCGGCGGCTCCGGTGCAGCCGCAGGAGGTTCTGCACGGCCCGGTCGGCCGTCTGCCGCAGCAGCGGGAGGCTCATGAGCAGCCGGCCGGCCCGGTTCTGCTCCCGCCGGGTCGCCTCCAGGTCCTGCAGCGCCTCGTGGAGCCCGTCCTGGAACCGCTGCAGCGAGTCGGGACAGTCCACCGGGTCGACGTCTGGAGGGCGGACAGATGGATGGGTTAGTGAGAAAAGTTCTGGTGGAGCTGCAGAAAACAATCAGCTTGTAAAGAAAACCAACAAAAAGTCCGATCCTGGTTCTGAAATCTGACAAGTTGATGCTTTAAACTGAAAATGCTAAAAAAAATGTAAACAATTAAAAAATTCAAAGACCAAATGATGAATGAAGACAAGAAGATCGTTTATCTCAGTTTGGTCGTTATGTAGAATAATAATAATAATAATAATATTCATAATAATTTGAATATATCTAATATTTTAAGGCCCTTTTTGACATTTAAAGACCTTTTTAAATGAACTCCTGGTGGTTTAACTTTTTAATTTAGATTTCAGTGGGATCTCAGTTCTAGACTTCTGGCTGCTTCTTGTCCACAGATTTCATGTTTGATGATTTGTTTCATATCTGACTGGATCAGAATCAGAACCGACTGTAAACATGTCGGTCTGAGGCTAAATAAAGGTCAAGGTCACCGAGGCTTCGTCTTCTATTGTGTCCAGTATTGATGCTGAGCCGCAGACAGTTAACAGTTTATTGATCCACAGCATCGATCAATACGCTGCATTGATCTGAGGCTCAGACAGTGAGACTCTGACCAGACCTCAGCGTCCCATCATGCTCTGCTTCCACACCATCGGCCGCTATTGATCCGCCATTAGCGCTACTGTTAGCATCGTTAGCACTCCCCACTACACTGATGGTGAACTAACCACGAGTTAACTCGAGTCTCTTTGTGGTCGTCTCAAATCTATATCGCTTTATACCAGAAAGACACGAAACAACCACAAGGAGACAAGACTTCAAACTATTGCAAATTAACTCGATGTTTACAAAGAGACTTGTCCCTGTTGAGTCTTTTAAAGTTTACCTCAAGTCTTGTGGTCATGTCGAGGTTGTCTCAAGTCTCTGTGGTCGTCTCAAGTCTCTGTGAAGTGGTCTGTGGCTCTCTGTTGTTGTTTCAAGTCTGTAGTTAAGACGACCAGAAAGACGACCAGAGATTCAAGATGGCCGCAAAGAGACTTGGGAAAGCCAGAGTGAGACACGAGACAACTGCAAGAAGATGCAAAAGGACTTGAAATCATTTCCAGATGGCATCAAGGAGACTCAACTGACCACAAACGGAGTCAAGACAACCACGAATAGTTCCAAAGAGTCTCAGTCTCGAATCTCTTTGTGTTTGCCTCAAGTCTTCTTGTGTCTCCTCGTGTCATCTTGTGGTTGCCTTGAGTCACTTGTAGGTCCTCATTTAGTCACCTTGAGGTCACCTTGAGGTTGTCTCGAGTCTCCTTTTCTCTGTTTGGGGTGATTGTGTCACTTTGTGTGTTCTTGAGTCCCTTTCTAGTCATAAAGTCTCTCTCGAGTCCATCTCTCTGTTGTTGACAGGTCTCTGTTTGGTTTCGACGAGAGACTTGCAATGACCAGAAAAGGATTCAAGACGACCGCAAAGAGACTCAAAAAGACTTGAAACCATGACCAGTGAAATCAAGATGGTCTCGAGAAGACTCGGGATGACCACAGAAAATGTACAAAGAGACTTGTCTCTATTGGGAGTCTCTCTGTGGTCCTCTCGAGTCTCTTTGAGGTTTGTCTCAAGTCTACTTGTCTCTTTTGTGGTCATAGTCTCTATGGGGTTGTCTGGACCGAGTGTCAACTGTGGTTTCCTACAGACAGTGAACTAGCCCCGAGTTAACTCAGGTCTCGTACCAGAGTTGGCGAGTGCCATGGCCTTCAGCGTCACCACTTCTTCAGGGCTCAGCTTCATCGCCTCGTATCTAGCCGTCAGGTGACGCAGCGCCTCGTACACGTCGGCCAATCCAGCGGCTCGACACTGGGACTCGTCCAGCCGCAGGTTCCCGGCGAACACGAGCTCCTCCCCCGGCGCCCCCTGAGAGCGCCAGGCCACGCCCACTAGCAGCGCCTCCATCCAGCCGCTCTGCAGCAGCGACATCTGGTCGACCAACGAGAGACCAGAGAAACCTGACGGAGGCGGAAAGAGTTTTAATTAAACAAAGGTAAACATTGTTACGAGTCATCTCACGTGTCTTTGTGTCTCTTTGTGGTCATCTTGAGTCTCTTTGTCATTGTCTTAAGTCACTTTGTGATCACCATCGTTGTGATCATTTCAAGGCTCTTTGGAGTCGTCTTGAGTCAATATTTCTCTGTTGTGTCGAGTCAGTTCTTTGTGGTTACTTAAGACACTTTGACGACCAAAAAGAGACCTGAGAAGACCAGAAAGGTGTTAAAGACACCTGCAAAAAGACTCCAGACACCTGCAATGAGACACAAAAAGACAAACTCAAGAAAAACTTAAGGGGCTAGAGATGACCACAAATAGAGTTTGGATGTTGCCACAAAGAGTTACAAAAAGACTTGTGTCTGACTGGAGTCTTTGAATTCACCCCAAGTTTCTTTGTATTTCTGCGAGTTGTCTTGTGGTTGCCACGTGTCTTTGTGATTCTTTCCAGTCTCTTTGTGTTTGTTCTGAGTCTCCTCGTCTCATTTTGAGTGTTTTTGGGGTCGTCTCGAGTCTATGTCTGTTGTTGTGTCAACTCTCTTTGTGGTTACTTAAGAAAGTCAAGACAACCATGAAGAGACACAGAGAGACTCGACAACAAGACTCAAAACAACCACAAGCCACAAACAGACTTGTCTCGAGAATCTTTGTGGTTGTCTGAAGTCTTTTTGAGTCTCTCCGTAGTCCTCTCAAGTCTCCTGTCCTGAAGTTCTTACGAGTCGGTCCGTCCAACAGTCAGGTTTGCTCAGTACCTGGGATCTGTTTGGCCCAGCCAATCAGAACCAGCAGCTCCCGGTTCAGGAGGTCGCAGAGGGTCAGCAGGGTCCTCAGGCTGCCGTCATTGGTCGAGTCGTCCTGATTGGCAGCCAGGGGGGCGGGCTCTGTGAGCAGCAGGTGGGAGATCACCTTGTTTCCTGAAAGACAACGACATCGACTGTCAGTGTAGTTTTTAACCTTTCGTAGAAAGTTTGGCCAGAGGACCGGCTGGACTCACGGCTGCTGACTGGGTGGCTGTACGGGGTCTTGGAGTATAAACTCAGTCCTGTCTCCACTCGTCTCTTGTACTTCTGCCGACCTCCTCTGACTCGGTCCATACGAACACCTGTAACACACCGGACTCGTTAACGTTAACCCGAGGCCCTGCTGCAAAGGCTCATGGGAGTTTTTCTGACGCACCGACGTACCTTCCCTCATCATCCCGGCCTGCAGACACTTCTGGAAGCGACAGGCCTGACAGGCTTTCCTCCGCCGCTTGGTGATCTCGCACTCGTTCATCACCGGGCAGCTGTACTCGATGTTACCTAGGTAACCAGGAAACAGGAAGTACGTCATCACTCAGGTTTATTTACATCAGGGACATTTTCAGCAGCAGTCTTAGTGTTTGAAAACAATGTGCAGTTAAAACTGAAGCTTTTAAAAGTGGCCATTTATTTGTGAATGCAACCAACAAGACACTCGACCAACCCAAAGAGACTCAAGACGACCACATCGTAGACCTCAAAGAGTTTCAAGACAACCCAAAAAAGACTGAAGACAACCAAAAAGGGACTCGAGACAACCCCAAAGAGACTGGAAACAACTACAAAGAGTTTTGAGACAAACCCCAAAGAGGGTCGAAGCCACCACAGAGAGACTTGAAAAGATCACCGTTAGGTCTCTTTTGGGTGGTTTCGTGTCTCTTTGTGGTCTTTTCATGTCTCTAAGGGGCAATTTCGAGCCTCTTTGTGACTCAGCAGCTGTCTCGAGTCTCATTTCGGTCACTAAACAGGTTGTGTTTGATCCTCGGCTTTATTTTGGTGAAATAAGTCATGAAGTGTCAGATTCATTAAAGACTTTATTCCTTTCTTTCCTCCTGCTGCTGTCTGACCGAGTTCTTCTGTTCATGTCATCATCCTGTTCAGTCACACAGAAATCCATACGAGTCCGTCCTGCCTCCCTACAAGTGTTTATTGGGGCTTAAACTCGTCGGTCCAGTTAACTGGATATTGACGAGCAGCGACGAGGCTCAATGGAAACTGTGGACGCTGCTTTCCGTGGTCGTGTTTTATTGTGAAGACTCGTTTAGAGAAACTCGTCCAGCTGAAGATTATAAAAAAATCATCTGCAGCTCATAGGAGACTCGGATCAATACGTCACCAATCAATCGGCCAATTAGCCGTCTGAAGTGAGACGTTAGCAGCTGATGCGAGCGCCGACGGCTTCTCACGCTAATCAATGCAGAGAGCGCTGATTATTGATCGGCTCCAATGATTTATTCTCCCATTAATCACAGCGGAAGATTAAACATGATCCGTTCTTAATCTTTGAACCGTTTCTGACTGAAGCGAGTCACATGTAGTTCTAGTTTCCAGCCTCTCTGGTCCGGTTCTGTTCTACTTTCACCTGTTGTCCTTTTCAAAATGGAACTGAAACTGGTTTTAAAGTGGAGCGTTCCTCTGGTGCTGTCAATAAAGTTTGAGTTGAAGAATCTCCTGAGACGCACCACAAACATGTTGCTGTTGTTGTTTTCTGTCTTTACTGTTGTTTTGTCAGTTTTTAT
>NW_007579964.1:10242-15671 GCF_000690725.1 Stegastes partitus
GTCAGATTTCCTGACCTTAACCCTGTAAACTCCCTCAGTTTACCAGCAGCTGTCGATCCACTCATTTCTTACCGAACTCTTTAAACTTTCTGACTCGGACACTCGGAGGTTCTAACATGTCGCAGCTCTGCAGGACGGACGTTCTCACCTTGGATGGTTCTCTTGAAGAAGGCCTTGCAGGCCTCGCAGGACGCCACCCCGTAGTGGTACCCCGACGCAAAGTCTCCACAGACCAGACACAACCTCTTGGGTCCGACGGCGGCCATCGGAGTCAGATAGTCGCCTCTCAGGATGGAGTCCACCTGCAGAGAGAACAGCTTCTGGTCAGGAGGCTTGTCTTCTGTCTGTCTGGCCTCATTTAGAGGCTGTTTTCTGTCTATTCGGGGTCATTTTGAGTCTTTTTGTGGTTGACTTGTGTGTCTGTGGTCGTTTTGAGGCTTTTAACTCTTGTTTTGTGTCTATTGTTGTGTCTCTTTGGGCCCTTTGTGACATTTTGAGTGTCTTTACACTTGTTTTGAGTCTCTGTGTGGTGGTTTTGATCATCATTTTTGGTCTTTTTTTTGTTGTTGTGATCATTTCGAGGGTCTTTGCTGTTGCTTTGTCTCTTCGTAGTTGTTTTGAGTAACTCTTTACTGTCATTGTGCATCTCTTTGTGGATGTTTTGAGTCTTTAAACTGTTGTTTTGTGTGTCTTTACTGTTATTTTGCCTCTTTTTTGTTCTTCTGAGTCTCTGTGGTGTCATTTTCACTGTCGTTTAATGTCTCTTTGGTGGATTTTCTTGTGGTCATTTTGTCTTTGTTGTCGTTTTGATTCACTTTGTGGATGTTTGAGTCCCTTTTGTGTGTCTTTACTCTCGTTTTGAGTTTCTTTTTGGTTGCTTTGTGTGTCTTTATCGTCATTTTGCATCTCTTTGTGATCTTTGTGAATTAATTTCACGGCTTCTCAACTAAATTCAGACTGTTTCATGACTTCAGGACCTGCAGACAGTTGACCTGCTGTGAACATGAGACTCAGGATGACCCAAAGAGACCTCAAACAGCACCAAGTCCACTCAGGATGTGAACACGTAGAAACATCAGCGCCTCACCTGGACTGAAAACGAGTCCGTCATGGAGAAGCGGGCCGACGTCTCCGATGCCGAGGCGCCGGCGCTGCTGCTGCTGGACCCGGTCGGAGAGTCGGGTTCTGGAGCTCCACAGACGAGGCTGTAGGAGGACGAGGAGGACGAGGAGGCCGGGCTGGGCAGGAGGAAGGATGCCGAGGAGTCCAGCGGGAAGCAGGGGCTGAGGGGGAAGGAGGCCGGAGACCGAGCCTCATCGGTGGGCGAGGAAGAGGAGGAGGAGGAGGAAGAGTCCAGGAGGCTGAGGAGGAGGAACAGAGTAACTAAGTACATCTACTCGAGTACAGTTTAATCACATTTTAAACCTGTAATTATTGAATATAAAACACAGAGGAGACTAAATTCTATTCTTTAAAGTTTGAATTTTACTAAATATTTGTGGACTTTCATCATAATTTAACCCTAAAACAACCCAATAATAATGTTTTTATATTTATATAAAATATAAAAACATAAAATATGTTGATAACAAATAATACATTTAAATATATTTATTAAAGTTTGAATTTAATTAAATATTTGAGCACTTTTGTCACATTTTAACTGTAATAATAAAACACATCATTTAAAATAAGCCTAAAACAACTATTTCATCCTGTTCATTGTCGGGTTATTATCCAATAAATTATTAATCTAAAGCACTTTGACTTTGTTTTTGAAAAGCTGCTATAAAAATACAGTTAGAATTATAGACCAGCATGTTTTTATTATTATGTTGATGTTATAACAAATAAAAAGTTAATAAAAGTAAAATTTTTACATTTTCTTCCTTAAAATTTTAATTAACAAAATATTTATGAAATTAAATTAAATAAAAAACAAAAAGACATAAAACATGTTTTCATAACAGACTTTATAACACCTGTACGTTAATAAACCAAATTTAAAAATTAAAATATGAATTTATCTAAACATTTGTGGCCTTTAATCTCATATTTATTCAGTCTATTATATTTATATAAAATATAAAAACATGAAATATGTTAACAACAAATAACAAACACTTCAAATGTCTTTAAAATTCAAATTTTGTTTAAAATGTGAATATTTGTGGATTTTATTCACAATTTAATCCTCGAATGCACAAAATAATCACATTTTTATATTTATATAAACTATAAAAACATTAAATATGTTAATAAGAGTCAGTATGAGCAATAATAAACACTTAAAATTTAAAATATATTCATTAAAGAGTGAATTTCACTTAATATTTGTGGATTTTAATCACATTTCAGCTGAATATTGTGTTTTTTCTGTCAGTAAAACCACTAATAAACTCATTTATTCCATTTATTTACATGATTATTTATTATTATTATTATTATTATTATTATTATTACACATTATTTATTAAACGACTGACTTTCAGCAGATCGTCACTGATCATCCGTTTAATCAGAACCTGGGTCCAGTAATAATAATAAAAACCGTTTTGGACACTTTCACAGCTTCTAAAACATTTTCTAAACATTTACGAGCTGCTCATTCGTGTTTCCTTTAAAAGTTTGTTGTTTTTTCTCTTTTAAACTTCAACGTTTTGCTGCTTTAAGTTGTTTTCTCTCTTCAGACTCTAAACCAGACGTTAAACTTCATCAGAACCGAGCTGGACTCACCGCTGTGGACTGAGGAAGTGATAGTCGCCCGTCAGACAGAAATCCTTCAGCTCCATCATCGTCAACAACAACAACAACAAAACAAACAAACAAACAAACAGCTGCTTCGGCGGTGCGTTCACAGACTCCAGGAAAAAACAGAGAGAGAAGCTTCCTGTTGGCTGCAGACGAACATCTGAGTCTCTGATGAGGATCTGGTCTTATTTATCATCAGAGGGGGGCGGAGCCTGCAGGATCAGCCAATCGGCACGCAGCATCCCGGGATGAGGGGCAGGAGGAGGGGGGCTCTGATCATCTCTATTGATTGGGACAGTGACAGATGTAGGCCACGGCCGACCTGCAGACTCAAAGCCACTCCACTGATCAATAAGTAGGAAAAACAGTCATCATAACCGTATTTATGGAGCATTTTAAAAACATTAAAGCAGAAGGGCCGAAACATTCTGATTAAATACAACAAGAAGGAGGAAAACTAATGATAAAATCAATCAAAATGAACCTTAAACTGTGTGTTTAAAGGATTTTGTCCTCACAGGTTGAACTGCAGCCTTAAAACTAATAAATAAAATGTTTAAAATTAGTTTAAAACGAGGTGAACATTCAAATAATAAAAGGAAAAATAAACGTCAGCTGTTAAATGTGAATTACTGCCTCATAAAAACAAGTTAAAGTTTAACTGCAGCCGAACAAAAGAAAAACAGCTTTTAATTGTGATTTACTGTCATTTTACAGCAAAATTATACAAATTAAGTCTAAATTTAAACGTTAGCGTCGCTGAAAATAACGTCCACGTCAATAAATCTGTATTTTTGAAAATGTTTGACCATAAATAAAAAAAAAATAATTATTATTTTACATATTTGCTGTTATTACAAAGAAAAGAAAAGAAAAGATTTTAAAAACTGTAAATAATTTTTAAATGAATTAGTTAAATTAAAGATAATAACTAGTTGAAGAAATAAATTAAAAGTAATTAATCTACACGTTGAATATCAATAAAACCAAAATCTGTGTTTTACAAACAGGCTGTAATAAAATCAGCTGAAACTTTATTTTACTGATATTTTCATGGTTTTTGAACGTTAGTGTTTCTCCGCTTTTTAAAATTATAATATAACATAATATTGTTTTTTCTGTGATTTTTAAAAATATTTTCTATAATTTACCAAAACAGAGAAACTCTATAAAATACCTGTAAAGCTAAAAACAGTCATTTTACTTGTTTTTATGAGGCAATAATTCCAAATTAACAGGTGACGTTTCTATTTTCTTCTATTATATAAATTCTCACTTCGTTTTAAACTAACGTTAACATTTTATTTATTAGTTTTAAGGACGAAATCCTTTAAAAACACACAATTTAAGACTCATTATCATTGATTTTATTATTAGTTTTCCTCTTTCTGGTGCTTTTCTAACTTCATCTTATATTTTAAATGAGTTTAAATCTCACTTTAAGCTCATAAACTCGTAGATAAATGAGTTTAGTTGAACTTTTTCTAACGCAAGTCTTCAAAATGCATCAATTAAAAACTGCATTTAATGTAAAAATACACAAAGACAAATATTCTAAAGCATAAATAAACAATATGAAGTCTAATAAACGATCTTATCTGCAGGTCTAACAAACTAACCGACTGTATTTATCCTTGGAATCGATGTCAAAGCCGTTCCAGTGATCTGTAATGTGACTTTGTGTTTCAGGCTGCTGAAGCTGCTGAAGCTGCACAAACACGTTGTTCTAATCTAACGCTCAGACGCTCAGAGCGTCCTCACCTACATCTGCTGTTTCATAAGAGCTGCATAACCGCCGCTGTCTGAGGGCGTCCAAGGAACACCGGCGGGTTCTGCAGCCGGCCGGTTCCGTTTAAAACTCACGGTCGGACCCAGAAACAGACGTCTTTATGATGCTCTGAATGCACCAAAACAAACTGAAGCAGAACGGTGGAGGTTTGATGGTTTTTGTGGACGTTCTGTCACCAAGAACCTCCTCCAGAGAACTTATTTCAGAGGACAGCCACTTGCTGATTGGTTAATTTAATCTTTCTGCAGGTTTCTTCTCTAAAATCCATCGTTAACGACATAAAAACCACCGAACAGAAGCCTGACAGCCTCGTTAGGGTTCATGCATCACATGTTCCTTCTTTTTTATGCAACATTTCAGGATTTTAATAATAATAATGGAGTTTGGTTTGTGTCTAAACTGACCCAAGATGCTAACATAAGCTTCAGAACTCAGCCGACCGGGTTCTGCACCCACAGAGCCTCCACAGTCACCTTTAGTCTGTTACACAACGCAGAGCTGGTCGCTTCGGCCGGCAGCAGTGGAGGCGGTGAGCTGCAGGGAGTTAGCGAGGATTCCCACAGTGATCCTCTGAGATGCTGTTCGCTCACTGACCCACTCACCTCCATCAGCCAGAACTGGGTCAGAGCCGCTCTGAGTCACCGTCACCTCACGCCACCTCAGCAGGGCGGCGCTGGGAACACAATGCATACAACACCGGGTGGCTGGTCTGGAGCTATGCTGAGGGTCATTGTCCATCTGAAGACCCATTAGTGTCCAAGCTGTAACTTCCTGCTGATGTCTGGAGATGTTGCTTCAGTATCTCCACATCATGTTCTTTCCTCATGATGCCATCTATTGTGTGAAGGTCACCAGTCCCTCCACAGCATGATGCTGCCACCCCCGTGCT
>NW_007579964.1:16986-17985 GCF_000690725.1 Stegastes partitus
AAAGCTGCTTTCAGACTTAAACCAAACTGTTGTTGGACTGATTTTGTTGTGGACCTGGTTTCTGATCTGGTTTCAGACTTTGGAGGTTTTGGAGCATCTTCTGTCTCTTGACTCTACGCTGAGTCCATGATGTTGGGGTGACTGTACTGCGGCGCTGCTTTGACGTGTTTCTCCACATCCTGTTCACTTCCTGTCCTGACAGTCCGGTTGTATCGTAAACAGAACCTCATTAATACTAACTCTGACGTGTGAGTTCAT
Source organism: Stegastes partitus (assembly GCF_000690725.1). Lineage (NCBI taxonomy): Eukaryota > Metazoa > Chordata > Actinopteri > Pomacentridae > Stegastes > Stegastes partitus. Next base: position 17,245 of record NW_007579964.1, read on the forward strand.
TTATTCTACTTAGAGGAGCTGCTGGTTCTGGTTCTGGTTCTTCATTGACTCACTATAACTGGACTTTAGCAGAACTGTGCGCTGACAGCAGCCCGTCGTTTGCTTTGTTCGGACTCTGGACGGTCTTAAGGAGGATCTGAGCTCAGAGGGAAGCAGCGCTGTTCCTTCTGTGAAAGTGAAAGCTGATATTCCGCTGGCTCACGGTTTCAGCTCCGTACTGGGTGAACCTCTGTAATCCCGTTAAAGCTGCCCGAGTGTGTGTCTGTGTGTGGACGGATTGGCCTACAACCTAAAGTGGCTTACAGCGCTGGATCCACACCAACAGCGCAGGCATTAAGGTTATGGAGCCAGGTGCAGGACCGAAGCCGATCAGCACGCGAGCCTCACCTGCGGCGACTCGGAAGCCGCGCGCTCGGCTAGCCGGTTAGCCGCATGCTAGTGGACAGTGGGTCAGTGTGAACAAGGAGCTCAGGGGATAATAGAGGCTTTAAATAACCAGGAGGGCTGATGTTAGCAGCACAGGAACAATTCCTCAGGTCCTGCAGCGAGTCCACGTCCTTCTGCTCACACCTGAAACACTTCTGCTGCAAACATCTGGTCACTCTGATTAATAAATGTGGAATCATAAACTATTTCTACATATTTACATCTTATGAGCTGCTAATCATTCTGAGAGCTTTACACAACTTTAATCTTGAACCACCAGCTGCAGACAGCAGGGGGCGCTGCTGCACTGACAGC
>NW_007579964.1:18447-24189 GCF_000690725.1 Stegastes partitus
GGTTAGTTTTTCTCTCTCGTCATGTTTTTGTCTATTTGTTGTTGTTGCATTTCATGTTTTACATCCGTTTGCCTTTATTTGTGAAAGTTTTTCCTCCTGACAGCTGTTTAGTGGCCGTTTGAGCTCATTCAGCATCGATTTGTGGTCATTTTTGTGTGAATTTGTTCGTGTTTCTCGTCTCTTTGTGGTCGTTTTGCCTCCATTAGCGGTAGTTTTGTGTCTGTTATTGCTTCTATTTGTGGTCATTTTGTGAATCTGTTTGTGTTTCTTGTCTGTTTGTCATCATTTTGTCACTATTTATAGTTTTTTATGTCTGTTTGTAGGTTTTTGTGTCTATTTTGTGCCTGTTTCATGTCTTTTTTCAGTCATTTTGCATTGAATTGTGGTTATTTTCTTTCTCTCTGGTCGTATTTTCTCAGTTAGTTTTTCTCTCTCGTCATGTTTTCGTCTATTTGTTGTCGTTGCATTTCATGTTTCACATCCGTTTGCCTTTATTTGTGGTTAAACTGCGTCTCTTTGTATTTATTTGTGCCGTTTCGTTCCAGTTTGTGGCTGTTTTTTTTATGCCTTTGTGAAGATTTTGTTTGTACGAATTTGTGGTCACGTCTGTTTTTCTGTGTCTAAAGTTGTTTTCACGTCTATTTGTGGTTATTTTTTGTGTCTTTGTGGTCGTTTTGTGTCTTTCTAGCATTTCTTTTGCAGTCATTTTGCATCTCTTTGTGGTTATTTCTTATCTCTGAGTGCTAATTTCACACGTCGTCGTGGTCTTTTTACGACTCTGCGCTCACTTCAGATCTGTTTGTCGTATCCTGGGATCAATGAATGAGATTTAATTTGGTAATTATCAAAAAGACACCCACTGATATGATATTGATTGGAGGTAACCGAGGTAGTAAAAATAAAAATACCGTCTTTGTTCCACTGAGTTGACTCACATTCAACTAATCTTTAATATTTCTGTAGTTTTCTATGTTTGGCTTCTTTAATTAGTTTGATTTTAACGTATCGGGATGAAAACTGGATTTTTTTTTAAGGCAGAATGAATCAGAGTAAAGAAAAAGTACGAGAAAAACTTTAAAAACATCAGATGATTGATCTAAAGCATGAATCTCATTTAAACCGTGAGACAATCCGGCGACATAAACCTGCATTCCTACTTTGTTCTGTACCTTTAACGCCGTCGTACCGCTGAGCTCCTCCTGACGTTAACCAGCTGGGATTCAAACCGACGTCTCTGCTCCTAAACAGCCCACAATAAATAATAATAATAATAATAACAGATAAAATAAATAAAAGAGACGAACAGAAACCAGGGAGACAGACAGCAAGCGTCAGTAAAAGTGTGTGCAAATATATTTCCATTTCTTGTCATTACAAACAACAGTGATAAAAAGTGAATCATTAAAAACACGTTCAGAGTTCAGAGTGCCGCCTGGTCTCTGGGAGATTCAGTGCACGTTACACTTCAAACTGCAGGTGCCGAGGAGGAAGTTCGTCATCAGGAAGTTAATTCATTAAAAAAAAAAACACAATAAACACTCGATTATTCTGTGAGAATTATTATATACACGACAGCTTCCAGGACGTTCAGGAGCCGAAGCTGCACCAAAGTTTGAATTAATGTTCTGGAGAAAAAAACAACAACAAATATAAAGTACAGACATCAGCACGGTTCAGGAAAGTCAACAGAAGACACAAAATATGAACTAAAAAGTGACTCGTTCTGTATTTTTCTCATTTAAAATCCCAAATGCAGATAAAAGCTGATCAGAAAATTCACTGGAGGATTGTTTTCAGCGTTTATGTGAATCTGCACCTGAGATTTGACGACAAGAAGAAAAATAAAGAACATAATCGGTAGTGTTGCTGTGAACCACTCAGACAGTGTTGATGGTTTAAAAAGTTGTTCTGTACAAACTAAAGTATCTGTAAACCGTTACCAGTAAAAACGCCTCCCACTCAGCGGTTTCTACGTTAACGTCACATCAGGCACTTTAATATGCGCTATTTTATCTTTTCAGATTAAAGCTGAAGAACAAAACGCTCCAAATGTTGACACACATTTATAAATGTGGCCGTTTTAAACCAAACAAGTTCAGTCAGATTAAAATATAACGAAGTGAGTTCGCATTTATCAGCCAGAAACGGCTTTAAAACAGCATTTACACGACCATTATGGAGGAATTTAAGACATATAAAAGCTAAATGGGGACTCATAATTTAGCAAATATCCTTGCTGCTAACACTTCCCAGCTTGTTGATTAGCTCTCAAGCTAACAGCTAGCAGCTAAACGCAGTTCAGTGATTAAAATGAATTAGAACTTTGGGCTTCAGCAGCAAATCATCTTTCAATAGAGCAACGCTTACTGAAATGTCCTACTTTTCCCACTGAAGCTAACACCTCACAGTGTCTCTATAGCCTCTTAAGCTAACAGCTAGCAGCTCATTAGCTCATAGAAATTGCCAGAAAATATAATTCAGCCATTAAAATGAAATCACTGGGGGGTATTTGGCCTCATTGCTGCAGGTTTTTAGCAAACAAATTATTTTAAGTAGAAAAATATTCTGCAGTTTCCAGCTTATTTATTAGCTGCACAGCTAACAAATGACAGCTCGCTAGCTAACCAGTGTTTCCAGAAAACACGTTGTTAAAATGAATTTAGAGAAATTTGGAGCTGTTGCCATATTTCAGTGATGAAATTCTGTTCAGTACAAAAATATTTCTCAGACTATAAACCAACACTTCCTAGCTTGTTTATTAGCTCTCAAGCTAACAGCTCATAAGCTAATAAATATTGCCAGTAAATGCGTTTTAGTGCTCAAAATTAATTAAATGGCAGACTTTAGGTTTGTCACTTCAGTATTTCAGCAGCAAATTATTTTTCAATAGAGTAACACTTCAATTTCCTACATTTCCTCACTGAAGCTAACGCCTCCAAGCTCCTCTCTTAGCTCTTGCGCTAACAGCTAGCAGCTCACTAGCTAGTAAGCTACAAGCATTGCTGCAGAATCTAATTTAACACTTAAAATTAACTAGCGGGGGGCAATATGAACTTGTTGCAGTTTTTAGCGAACAAATTATTTTCAGTAGAACGTTTTTCATTTTCCACACCAAAGCTAACATTTCTCAGCTTTTATATTGTCTCTTGAGCTAACAGCTAGCAGCTTGCTACATAATAAAAAATGTCAAAATATACAGTTTAGCGGTTGCGATGAATTAAACTGGGAAATTCGGATCTGTAGACTCAGTATATTTTTTTAGTAGAACAATGCTCCAAGCTAACTAACTTTATTCTTGTTCTTTAGCTAGTGTGCTAAGAGCTAACGTTGCATATTAGTGTTTAGCTAGTGAATGACTCATTAGTGATTCACATAGGATGTGTTGTAAATTAACTTCAACAACGTAAATACATGTTAAACAAAACTTTAGCTACTGCTCAATAGCTAAAATGTTCACGTTAGCTTAGCTTTTAGTTGTTTACGATGGGTAAGCTGTGATGCTAGTGCGGCTGAATGTGCTAGCTATGTTACTTCACTATTTTATTGCTCATAATTCGTTCATTAATAAAGTCAGACAATATTTTATACTTTTTTTTTCGTCAACAAATGGCACCTTTAAATCTTTATTTAACAGATTGATCTTTGAGATTTAAATATTCATTTATGCTGCAGTTTATTATTGAAATCAGTTTCAGCTCTTAGTGACATCTATGTATCCCTAAAACTAAAATAAACACACATAAAGCTGTTGCTTCTTTCACTGCACGACTTCAGTACTTGTTCTCGTTGAAAACAACCTTTAACGTGATAAACTTTTGAGGTTTTAGTGCAGATCGATTCCAGTGCAGCCGTATTTAAATAATGGAGCCAAACGGGGCTGGACTGGCTTTTGAGTTAACACTTGATATGCATCTTCATCGGTCTACTTGTGCAGTAAAACGTATAATTTCTACCTTTTCTTTTTTTCTTTCTTTGTTTTTGCTGTTGTGACCATTATGGATTGGGACCAGGATCGGGTTGGACCAGCTATTAAAAAATCCAGATTTGTCGTTTTTCCACAACCTAAGGATGGTTTACGTTTGTGTTATTGTTTAATTTAAGAAAATCAGGTTAGCAGAATTTGCTATTAGCACCTCCTGCTGGCTGCAGACCACTGGAAGTACTCGCGACTTTTACTGAATTAGTTTGACGCTGAAGAAAACCTAAAAACGTGTCGATTATCAGGCAACTTCTGAACTGGAAGGAGCATCAAAGTATGTGGATCATGTGTTCAGACGTGACTGGATTTGACACCTAATTGCAGCTTTTGGGCGCTAATGGTTTCACCGTAGCCCTGATCAGTTCTTACCTGCCCAGCTAAAGAAAAACAAGCCCAGCTGGGTGGAAAATCCAACTGGAAACACTGGCGAGGTAAATAAATGGGAACGGGGGGCAGGAAGTGTTGGTTTGGATTGTGAAGGTGGCGCTAAGTTGCTCTTAAATCCGGCTAGCGTTACCCAGTTTAGTGCAATCTAGAGTGTTTCAGTCCAGTATCTGTGGGCCTGGTCCAGTCTAGTTTGTCACATCTGGTCCAGTGATGAAGCCAGTCCAGTCCGCCACTGTGGAGTCCAGTCGGTCAGCCGGTTCTAACGGGTGCCGGTCCGGTCCTAAGCGGCCACACAGTGGTTGGGTCGGCGGGACATGACGTATCCTCTCCGGCAGACGCAGCGGAACGAACCGTCGGTGTTCACGCAGCGAGCGTTCACGCACGGGAACTCCACGCCGACGCCGTCCTCGCACTCGTTGATGTCTGCGAACGCACACACAGGCGATCAGTTACCAATCAGAACAATCAGTACCGGAACCAAGAGGAGAACCAGGTGTTCATGCTGTTGACAGGGTTTATGGTTTGAATCTACTTTTGATTTATTCCACCCAAAATATAACTTTATGTCCAAAGAGTTCTGATTTTCAAGGTTTAATCCACTCAGCATTACTACATTCTGTTTAAATCTTTGTTTTTAAGGTTTATTTTGCCCAAAACACCACCTTTTTCTCCAAATAATTCCATTTCTGATAGTGTATTCCACCCAAAATACTACTTTACGTCCAAATAGTTCTAATTTTCAAGGTTTAATTGAAGCAACGTCCCACTTTCTGCCAACATGGTTGTAGTTTTAGGGGTTTGCTTTGTTCAAAATCCTATTTCTGCCCAAATAATACTTTTTAAAGCTTATTCCAACCAAAAACTACGACTTTGTGTCCCTGTTTTACAAGTTCATTCCATCCAAAAACCTATTTTCTATTCAAATACTTGCAGTTTCAAAGGTTTCCTCCACCTAAAGTACGACTTTCTGTCCAAATATTTATAGTTTTTAAGGTTTGTTCCATGTTTGTTGTCCATCTTGTGCAGGACATTTTCTAAGTTATCCAGTTCTGTAGGTGGCGCTGTTGCAAGAAAACATGTTTCTGGAAGAACTGCAGCGACACGTGACTCCCTCCAGGATCTGATCCGTGAGACGATCTTCTTCATCGTTAGTTAAACTAAAACAGTGAACTTATCTTCAGAGTTATACTGCAGACTAAAACCTGCGCCGCCCTGCTGTACTGCTGCCTCTACGTACCGATGCAGGTCATGGAGGTCATGTCCAGCTCGTATCCTTGGTAACAGTCGCAGGTGTAACCCTCGGCAACGCGAATACACCTGCCGTTCTCACAGCCGTTAACTATCCCACAATCCTCTGCTGCGCTCAGGCCGGCGTA
>NW_007579964.1:25462-26657 GCF_000690725.1 Stegastes partitus
ATTCAAAATGACTCTGGTAAGTTTGTGGTTTTCACTTTCAACTAGATTTAAAAAACGACCAGGAACTGCTCGGAGTTCGGGGCTTTGACTCCGGGTTTCCTGGATCTCTGCCGGTGGACTCACTCTCGTACAGCCTCCTCGGTGCTGCTCCTCCTCGGCTCCTGTCTCCTGTGAAAGGAGGAAACGGTGGTCCGGGCCTCCACGTCCTGTCGTCTTCCTCCTCCTCTTCCTCCTCGTATCGAGGGGCTCCGGGCAGCGGCGCCAGGCTGAGAGGAGGACCGTCCGGCCGGGACGGAGGAGGCGGCCGGGCACCGAACGAGATCTCGGCTCGGGGGTCCGGAGGGAGGCGGAAGGACGGAGTTCTGGAGCCGTCTGGAGGTCCGTAGTCTCCCTCAGTGTAGTAACCAGTGCTGACAGACAGGCAGACGTTATTATACGTTAGATATCATGAATGCTTCAGCTACCTGACAGGTGACGCTGCTCGACCCTCACCCGAACTCCGGCAGGCCGAAGGAGGACGGCGTCCTCCCGATGAAGCCCGACCTGCTGCCCCCTGCTGGGGAGTAGTCGTCATAGTCCGGACGACTGAAGTCTCTGCCGGGAACCACCGGCGGAGGAAAGAAGTCCAGGCCATAGGGAGGCAGCAGGGGAGGAGCTGAGGGGAAAAGGAGACAAGGAAACAAGGAGAGGAAACAAGAGGAAATGAGGAAAAGAAAAGGAAAGAAAACAAGGAGAGGAAATGAGGAGATGAAACAAGAAAAAAGGAAGAAACAAGAAAAGAAAGATGATTAAAAAAAGGAAACAAGGAGTGATGATGTAAAATTGAAATTAAACAAGGAAGGAAGGATGAGACAAGGAGAAGAACAAGAGGAAACCAGGAGAGAATACAAGGAAAGGAAACAGAGAAAGGAAACAAGGAGGAGAGGAACCAGAAAAGGAGACAAACAAATTAAACTCATCTTTGGATAAAATCCAACAACATGAATGTAAATGAAACAATCCCGGCGTCGTACCGTTCACTCCTCCCCGTCCCGGTCCTGGTCTCAGTCCGGGTTCTGATCCGGTCGAGTCCGGAAACGTCTCCGGGAACAGAGGAGGAGGAGGGAAGGAGCTGCAGAGGCTGGCGTAGTCGTCTGCAGAGAGTTCAAGTATATAAAGCAAACATGGATGAAGTTTAAACTACAGCTGAGACTTT
>NW_007579964.1:28534-29843 GCF_000690725.1 Stegastes partitus
CATTCACTGACCTCAGACTATAAATAAAGTGTCAACTGTAGGCAGATTCTGATATTGGAGTAATGAGCAGAGAGGAATCAGTTGGGTTAGCAGTGAACTTCACCTGCAGCTCCATATAAAGGTGTGATGGTGTTTGTACCTCTGTAGCTGAAGGCTCCGGCTCCAGCGGTGGTGTATCCTCGTCCACTGGGACACAGAGACAGAAACTCGGCTGCAACACACACAAACTCCACCCGTCAAACATCAACCAGCCTCTGAGCTGCACTCTGACGTTGAAGCTTCCTGCCGGGCGTCTCACCTGTGTCTGCTGCTGGACAGGTGTGGTACTGGCAGCCCAGCCCCCAGCCCTCCCCCACCGTGCAGCAGCACTCCTGCTGGCTGGTGTTGGTGGCCAGCAGGCTGCAGGTTCCTCGCTCAGCCAGGTTGTAGTAGCACTCCCTCAGCTCACCTGGTCGGGCTGCAGGGAGAGGAGGAAGCATCGGGGCCAGCTCCACCACGCTGACGTGGAAGGAAGAAGAAGAAGAAGACTGGGGGGACGAGGAGGACGACGAAGAAGAGGAAGAAGAAGATGAAGAGGAAGAGGAGGATGAAGAGGAAGAGGCGGAGGAAGATGAAGAGGAGGCAGAAGACGAGGAGGTGGGATAGTTGGGGACAACCCTTGCATCTGGGGAAAAGAAAAACAGGACATATTTGCACTCTGAGGACATTTATTTGCCCTATAATAACATTTTTGTGCACCGTGACAGTATTTCTTCGCCTACCTGTGGTGCCGACACACCGTCTGGCCGTCGTGTCGAACTCCTCTCCGGCTCGGTCGCATTCGCACATGAAGGATCCCTCCATGTTCTCACACCGAGCAGAACCGCACACGCCCGGCAGAGACACACACTCGTCCTCGTCTGAGACGCACAAAAACATCAGGTCAGTTACTGTAAGTCCCTCTGATCAGTGACTGTATTCACGTCTGCTGTGTGTTTTTACTTAAGGGAGGATATTTAAGAACATTTAGGATATTTAAAAGACACTGTGACGTCGATGTGATGCTGTTTAGACATAATTAGGGGTGTTTAAGTCAAGTGAGGACATTTAAGGGAGTATATTTAAGGACAATAAGACATTTAAGGGAAGTTAGCATAGTTTGGATATTTGAGGTAAATGAGGACACTTAAGGGATTATTTTAAATGACAGTGAGGATATTTAAGGGTAGGAAGGACATTTAGGGGATTATATTTCAGGACAGTAAGACATTTAAAGGACGTGAGGACATTTAAGGGAGTATATTTAAGGGAAGTGAGGATATTTAAGGGA
>NW_007579964.1:30344-33422 GCF_000690725.1 Stegastes partitus
GTCTTCCCGTCTTCGTCCTGATTGTCTTTACTCTCAGTCACGTTGTTTCCTGAATTCTCAGCACATGACTTTGTACTGTTAAAGTATCCAAGTACTCCTCCAGGACTCACGTACCCTCGCAGGCCTTCCCGTCGGCGGTGGAGATGAACCCCTGGTCGCAGACGCACAGGTAGGTTCCTATGAGGTTCTGGCAGAAGGCGTGTTCTCCGCAGACCGTGGTGTTGGTGCATTCGTTAACATCTGGAGGAGACACCGACGTTGTTAAACCTCCGCCGGCAGAGGAAGCGTCTCGGTGTTGGTGTTCAGACTCACCGACGCAGCCGCCGCCCGGCACCACCTGGTAGCCCGGCTCACAGGAAGTGAGGCAGCGGAACGAGCCAATCGTGTTCTCGCATCGCTGCAAGCCACAAACCGAGCCGCCGGACGAGACGCACTCGTCTACATCTGGGAGACGGAGAGACAGAAGAAAGAGGGTTAGCTGGAGACGAGACGAAGAGGTTCAAAGGTCTGGAGGTCCTCACAAAGATACAAGAAACTGGAGGTGTGAGGACATTTAAGGGAGATATTTAAGGAGAGCCGGGATGTTTAAGGTGAATGAAGACCTTAAAGTGAGAATATTTAAGGACCGCTAGAATATTCGAGAAAAGATAGGACATTTAAGGGAGAATATTTAAGGGAAATTAAGACACTTAAATGAGATATTTAAGGACAATGAAGATACTTAAGGGAACTGAGGACCTTAAAGTGAGACTATTTCGGGACAATCAAGATATTTAGGAGAAGTGGGGACATCTAAGGAAGATGCTGAAGGACAGTTTGGACATTAGGAAAAGTTTGGACGTTTCAGTGAGATATTTAAGGCTAGTTACAATATTTAAGGGAAGTGAGAAAATTTAAGGGACTATATTTAAAGATTTATTGAGGATATTTAAGACAAAAGAGGACAAAATATTTAAGGACAATCTGGATATTTTATGAAAATTACAATATTTTAGAGAAGTGAAGACATTTAAGGGAGGCGAGAACATTAAGGTGAAAACTTCCAAGAACAGTTGAAGATATTGATATTTAAGGACAATCATGATATCTAAGGGAAATTAGGACATTGTAGGGGGATATTTAAGGACAATTTAAACATTTAAGGGGCTAAAGGAGATTTAAGGGAGGTTTTCAAGGACAGTTAGGATATTTAAGACGACTCAGGACATCAGGGTGGTGATTTTTAAGGACAATTACGATATTTAAGGGAAGCGAGGACATTTAAGGGAGTGTATTTAGAGATAATTAGGACATTTAAGAGATCTCAAGTTGATGATATTTGAAGACAATTAGAATTTTTGAGGGAAATAAAGACATTTAAGAGAGATGTTTCAGGGTAATTAGGATAACCGAAGGAAGTGAGACTTTCAAGGACAATTAGGATGTTAAAGGGAAGTGAAGACATTTAAGGAAGTATGTTGAAGGACAGTTATGATATTAGAAAAAGTTTGGGCGTTTATATTGGATATTTAAGGACAATTACGATATTTAAGGGGAAGTGAGGATTTAAGGGAAGCTATCTGAGGACAGTTTGGATATTTAGGAGTAGTGAGGACATTTAAGGGACATCTTAAAGGACTTACTGAGGATATTTAAGGACATTAAAGTGCCAGATGGGATATTCAAGAAGAAGTGAGGACCGTGAATGGACCCAAGGAGAACATTTAAGGACAATCAGGATATTTATAGGAAATCAGGACGTTGTAGGGGGATATTAAAGGACAATTTATATATTTAAGGACATTTAAGGGAGGTTTTCAAGGACAGTTAGGATATTTAAGGGGAAGTGAGTATTTAAGGGATGCTATCTACGGACAGTTTGGAAATTTAGGAGTAGTGAGGACATTTAAGGAATGATTTTAAAGGACTTATTGAGGATATTTAAGGCAAAAGAGGACATTAAAGCGCCAGGTGGGATATTTAAGAGGTGAAGACCGTGAATGGACACAAGGAGAATGTTTAAGGACAATCAGGATATTTAAGGGAAGCTGATGTACAAGCTAATATATGAACATTTAAGAGTATTATCACATCAAATGGTGGAAACTCTGAACAGCAGAGACTGTTCTGGAAAAAACAGGACGAGTGTTTAAGATAAGAGATAAAGACTGAAGCAGCCTTATAGGGTGATTAAAGATATTTAAGGAAAACGGGGATATTTAAGTGAAGTGAGGTCACTTTGGGGATATTTCGGGAGAGAAAGCTGAGAGCATAGCTGGACGGTGAGGACGTTCGGTTAGAACCTTATATGGGCACAGACTGGAGGGTTAACGAGAGCTCCAGGTCCAGTCGGCTTTGTGTTGGCGTACCGAGGCAGGCGTTCCTCTCGGGGTTGGCGGTGAAGCCGGTGTCACATTGGCACCGGAAGGAGCCTTCGGTGTTCAGGCAGCGGCCGTCTGAGCAAACGCCCGGCTTCGCACACTCGTCCACGTCTGGAGAACAGAAACAGTCAGTGACCACTTTGTTAGGAACACCTGTGTGACGAAGCAGCAGCTCGGCGCCGCCTGGACTCACCGAGGCAGCTGGTCCGGTTGTCGCTCAGCGTGAATCCCTGCGAGCAGACGCAGGTGTACGAGCCGGGCGTGTTGACGCACTCGCCTCTGGAGAAGCAGAAGTCTCCCTCCAGACACTCGTTGATGTCTGAGGGACACAAACGGAGAATTAAAACCGACCCGAGGAGCCGAAGCGTTCGGGTTCGTGTCACGTGTTCTGCTCCCACCTCTGCACTGCCTCCCGAGGCCGGAGGTCCGATACCCGGGTCGACAGTCGCACCTGAACGCGCCGACGGTGTTCACGCACACGCGGTCGGCCTCGCACGCCGACGCGCTCAGACACTCGTCGATGTCTGCGGCAGAAACATCGTCATCAGCTCCACAACTTTACTGCTTATTGTTCAAAAGTCAGAAAACCGACTGAGCTGGACTGTTTGGAGGTGAGCAGCTGAAAGCTTCTGGGCTTCAGAGGACGTCTGTGGGCCGACCGAGCAGGAAGAAGGAAGAGCTTCACTAATGACGGGCCGAACACCAACAGTGCAAAGAC
>NW_007579964.1:34778-36957 GCF_000690725.1 Stegastes partitus
GTTGTAGTTCCCAGTTTGACCTGATGGTGGCGGCGTTAGATCACTGAACTCTGCCGACAAAAACGGCTTCGCTTCTACAAAAAGTGTGTGAGTGTGTGTGTGTGTGTGTACCTGTGCAGTGTCTGTCGGTCAGTGTGTATCCCCGTTGACAGGACACACACCTGTACGATCCCACGGAGTTGACACACATCTGTCCGGGACACTGAGACGGTTCTGCACACTCGTCTACATCTGAACACACACACACACACACACACACACACACACAAGCAGGTGTTGATTAATTGATCCGATCGATCTCGTTTCTGTAACTACGGAGCTAAAGGCAGCACGTTAGCTTAGCTTAGCACAAAGACTGGAAACGGGTGGAAACCGTTAGCCTGACTCAACAACACTCTACTGAGTGCTGAGCCGAAGCCCGTTTACCTGTGCAGGTGTTGTTCTGGAGCTTGTAACCATGGCGACAGACGCAGCGGTAGCTTCCGGGTGTGTTTTCACAGCGGCCGTTGGAGCAGGGAGCCTGCCGACACTCGTCGATGTCTGCAGACAGTCAGAACGAGGTTTATGGTAAAAACACTCGACTCTCTGTGGGGGAGGGTTCGTCAGGTAGTTGTGTAAATAAACGTTAACGTGGGAACAAACAAACAAACAAACAAACAAGAGACGCTAAACCAAAGCAGAAATAAATTAATTCAGAACGATAGAAACTATTTTTCACTGACATAGGTGAGAATTTAATTTAAAAAAAGAGATTTTAAAACATATTTCACATGTTTTGCTTTTTTTTTGGAGATATTTGACATTTTTTTGAAAATTCAGAAACCACAATTAATTTTTTTTTGGGGGTGTTTTCGTTAATATTTTAAAACATGTTTCAGATATTCTACTCAGCACATTTTTAAATGATTCTTTAAAATGATTTTCTAGAAAGTCTCTTTATGCTAAAGTCCCGGACTTATTATTAATATTAGCCTGTTAGCTTATGTTAGCTAACATGCATCGTTAGCTGAAACAAAACATGAGCTAACTGAGTGAACAGATTTCCCACGTCATCGTGCTCTGAGGCTACGTAAACGTCGACAGGTAAAACAGGTGCTTATGCAGCACCGAGTAAAACCGTCACTAAGGGAAGCTAATGTCTGTAAAGTGTGAATGCTAAGCTAAGTGTGGCTACAAGCAGCAGCGTGTGGCTGAAACACGCTCGTCCCTGCTGAGCCAGAGCAGGTAAATTCACAGCAGGTGAGCAGCAGGTGGGCGTTACCTGTGCACAGCCTGTTCAGGAGCCCGTAGCCCGGCTGGCAGGACACGCAGCGGTACGAGCCCTGAGTGTTGATGCACTCCTGACCCGGACACCTCAGCGGGTCGACGCACTCGTCCACGTCTGGAACACACAAAGTACAGGTGAGCAGGAAAACATTCAGAGCTTTACTGATCAGCAGCAGCTTAATCAATAAATGTTTTTATTTTTTTCTGGTGTTGTTTGGATAAAACAACTAAATAATCAAAATAGTTGATTCTGAGATCAATAACATGTAATAATATCATTAATTAATCAGATGGATGAGGTAACTAATGACTGTTATTAACCTTAACGTGTACAGCGTGTATCCTGTGTGTCTTTACCTGTGCAGGTGTTGCCGGTGAGTCGGTAACCGAGGCGACAGACACACCTGTAGCTGCCCGGCGTGTTGTCACAGCGACCGTTGCTGCAGGGATTCTGGAGGCACTCGTCCACGTCTGAGGTTCACACAGAGACACCAGACTTATGATGTGACACTAGAGAGCTTTTCAGTTGATCTTCAGGAAACTCTTCTTGTATTTTACTCATTTTATTTGATTTTTATCATTTAATTGCTTTAATTGATGCAGAATTTTCTATTTTTTTACACTAAAACTTGAATATACATGATGGTACTCCATACAAATGTAGTTTTATTATTTTTATTTTATCATTTCACTAATAGTTCTTTTAGTTTTCACCGTCTGATATTTGTCCTGAACCAAACAAGCGTTCACCTTGACAGCTGGTCTGCTGGCTGCTGCTCCTGTATCCGGATGGACAAACACACCGGAAGCTTCCGGCGCTGTTCACACACTCTCCCACCGAACACACACCTGGAGACTGAACACACTCATTCACATCTGCACACACACACACACACACACACACACACACACA
>NW_007579964.1:37936-40217 GCF_000690725.1 Stegastes partitus
ATTTTTCTGATTTGCTTTAACGAGTATTTCTGTGATATTTTACTGATATTCTTTCAGAAATGCTACGAATATTTTTTCTGATATTTTTCTGATTTGCTACGATTATGTTTCAGTTATTGTTTGACTTTTTTCCCAATAAGTTACGAAAAGTTTTTTGTATTTTAGGAACATTTTTTCTGTCATGATATTGACAGTTTTATCGGATATGTTATTAATATTCAGACGTAGCTTTTAATCCAGACGATAAATGTTCTGCTGGTACTCACTCTGGACTCTGGCCGGTCGGGTCGTTGGACTCACAGCTGGTCGGTTCTGCTGCGGAAGGAGCTCTCCGCCGGGTCTCGACCCACGATCGGGGCTCCTCGGCTGGCCCGGGGCGGGAAGGGAGTCTCCTCGGGTTGTTGGCTGATCGGGTCGGGACCCGGATGACGGCCGACCGCCTGCTGAGACACACAAACACATCTGGTCCACATCGGTTCTGACGCAGACGGTGAATCGGATCGTCTTGTTGGTCTCAAATGTCGGCGGTACCTTGAGTCCCGGCGGACGGAGGCTGAGGTCTCAGTTGTGTTGGTGATGACGGGGCAGAGTCAGGTTGGTTCTGCTGGGCTCCGGGTCGGACCTGGGTGACCGTGGTGCTGCCGGGCTGGGCGGGTCTGGAGGGGGAACCAGCGGCCGGGCGGGACTGAAGATGAGGCTGAGGCTGAGGCTGAGGCTGAGGTCGAGGTAGGGGTTGAGGTAGGGGTCGAGGCTGAGGCTGAGCTGGACTGGTTCTGGTACCAGTTGATGCAGCGCCGGAGGTACTCGCTCCACCAGAGGAGGAAGGTTTCTGTTGAGTCCTGAAGGCTCCACCGCTGCCACTGGACCCAGAACCAGGACCTGGAGGAACAATCAGCAGGACTTTGAGGCGATCTGCAGCACAATCAATCCATCAGCTGTGACAAGGAACTGACGCGGTACCCTGGTTCTCCTGGTTCTCCTTGTTGTCCCGGTTGTCCTGGTTGCCGTGGGTTACCAGCGAAGCTCCTCGGCTGCCCAGCTGCTCGGTGACTCTCTGGTTGAACTGCACGGCCGAGGCCGAGTAATGATACCCGGGACCGGCTGGGCAGATCTCCTTAAAGGCCACTGAGTGAGGAAGCAACCAAACACGGATCTGAAACAGGAGCTACAGGCGGCAGGTCAACAACCAGAGAACACCGACTGAAACCGGTCGGTTGGTCGGATCCACTGGAAACATAAACCCAGAGTTAATGTAATGGTGGACTGAAGGTTCCACAGAGCTCTGAGTGACTCCACCCACGGCTGAGTCTTCACAGCTTCTGAACCGGGTCACCTCCTGCTAAAGTCCAGAGTTCTGTTGACCCGTCCATTCGCCCCGACCTCCTCCAACCAAACTCCTTACTTCAGAGACACTTTACAGATAAATCATCCTGTTTCAAGCATCGTTAACTTCATGTTCTGACAGTTTATTGCTTTTATTACGTTAAATAAGGTCCATCTTTAGAGGAAACCGACCTGAACCAAAGTACGGACACCTCTGGCAGTCGGGTCCCCAGGCTTTGCCGACCCGGCTGCAGCAGCAGATCTGCTTGGTGATGTTCCTGAGGATGGGCAGCGAGCAGGACGACGGACCCAGACCAGAACCCAGGACCCGGTAGCACTGACCCTTCTCCTCGGAGATCACGCTGTGGGCTGAGGAGGACACAGAAGGACGGAGGCGGTTACAGAGACGGACTGGAGCCGGAACCAACCGACACAGAACAAACCCAGCAGAGCAGCTGCATGCAGAACCAGAACATGCCGTTCCCCGATCCGCTCAGGCTGAAGGCAGCAGGAGAGACGCATTCAAACAGCCTCAAACAAAGCAAGAAGTCAAATCACAGCCGGAAAATGACAAGAAGACACCAGAACCAGGACTGTCAGTGGTTCCTGTTTGGGTCCATTAACACCAGACGCTGAATAACTTTACATGCAAACATCACAGAACCAGCAGTACGGGCTTCAGCGGATCAAGAGGCTCGTACCCCTGAACGCATCGTCATAGAAACATCCAACACTGAAGGCACGTTTCTTTATTTAATCAGTTCATTGGCAGGAACTCAGGACGAGAAAAAACTGTTTGACGGTGGAAGAAAATGTTTTTAACTTTCAGTTAAAAGGCCTGAAACACACAGAAACACTCCTGCAGCAGGAGACGAGATAAAGGGTCTGAATGAAGTGTTCACCCTCAAGCTTCCCCTTTTACTGCTGTTCAACGTTGAGCTGTTTCCATTTAATTTGG
>NW_007579964.1:41282-44085 GCF_000690725.1 Stegastes partitus
AACAGCGATAAAAGAGGAGAAACTTCTGAGGTGAGTGAAAACTTTTTATCGTCGCTGTAAATGACAAGAATGCAGCAAACAGAAGAATGAACATCTGCAAACATAAAACAGACAATAAGACGGACAGACAGGATCCTGAACACAAAGAAACGACCTCCAGAGACGGCGTTAGAGTTCGATGAACCCTTCCTCCTAGAAACCACGTCTACACACTGATCGGCATCAGATTAGGGAAACATAATTTAATCTATATGTGTCTACAAATGAATGCATTTTATTTGTTTTCCTACAGCAACTTTTTGTAGAAAAATATGCAGATTAAGGATTAAAAATGGTGTTTTTTAAAATAGAAATCCCCCCAAAAAAGCATCGATTTACACATTGTAAAAAAATTAAAATAAAAAAAGTTAAAAATAAATAAATAAATATGTTCCACATAAACAAAAAGTAATTTGTTATTTTTCAAGGTTTGACCATAAAATTACACTTTTGTTTACTGTATTTAAATCTGGGGGGAAAAAACTATATATATAAAAATTTACATTTATTTGTCATTATTTAAAAATATATATATTTTCAATATTAAGGACTGAAAAATGGTTTTAAAAAATACTTTAAGTGTTATTTTACATATCCTCCCTGTTGTGTTAAATTACAGATAATATGCAGTAAAATCACACGAATTCATTTACATGTTGACTGTTGATGCAAATTTAGGAAAAAAGTGTAAAAACTGTAAAAAATATTCACATCAAAAATCTCTATTTTTACAAGATGTGACCTTAAAATGACACAAATTTAATATTTAAATCAGTGAAACTATGATTATTTTACAGACATCTGGTCACAGTTTTCTAACTTTATGGTATTCCATCATGTTTTATTATTTTTTTTATTTTCTTGCTGCCAGGTTTTCATGGTTTTGAGGCTTCGCTGTGAAACAACAACGTCGGAGTTTGTTGGCATCAGTCACACATGAGGAGGCGTTTCCAGGAGACAGAGTCAGACAGAGAACAGACACAAACGCTGTTAATGAACCGGCGTGAAGCGTTGATTAGAGCGTCGCCGTCGGTTACCAGCATCCTGCAGCGCCTCCTCCTCCTCCTCCTCCTCCTCCTCCTCCACTCAGCAGATGCCGGTCGGAATGAGCAGAACCCCGGTCAGGCTTCGCGAGAACCCGTCCCAGAACCGAACATGGAAGCTTTTCTTTGGTTTCTGCCGCAAACTAAGACGCCTGCTGACCTTCGACAGAGCACAGGACTCTGAAATAAAACCGCTTTAACTTTGAAAGACGAGGATTTAAAGTTCACCTGCTGGATGAATTCAACTGGTTTCAGATTCTCCTGCTCAAGGCAGAGAAACATTTAAAGATTCTGGAGGCGTCTGAGGAGGATCTTCAGGTCAGAACAAATCCTCTTTATCCTTAAACATCTGGAACAGCATCTGTCCCGACACACAGCTTCTAATTAAAGCTGCTGTTTGTGTTTTTAAAGAGGTTCTTTATTCTAAACCAACTGTTGTGAAGCTCAGTTCAATTTAAATTAAAGTTAAATTTTACGTGTAAAATGTCACTTATTAAAAAAAAATAAAATTAAAAAAATAAAACATCACATTTCTGGCTGTTTCTAAGAATAAATCCTGATCAATTCAATTAAAAAACAAAACAAAACAAACTAAGTTTGTAAAGTCAACAGATGATCCAGAACTAAATCATCACCGATTCAGAGACTGAAACATGGAAACACAAAGACAGGAGGCGACTTTTAGAAGTGAAATTACACTAATCTAGTAGATTTAAAGTCTGTTTTATTTCAAATTAAAAGCATGAAGGTCGGCAGGCGTTCAGGTTTTAGCGCTCGGACGGATCCAGAGAGTCCTGACGGGGGTCGGCTCGTTCCTCGACTCATTCCAGGCGGTTGTGAGTCTGTCTGTGTGTGTCTTTGTGTACATGTGTGTGTTACTTACAGATGCAGAGTCCGTGCGAGGCGTCGAGGATGAACCCCGGCCTACAAACACAGCTATAGCTCCCCCTGGTGTTCACACAGACGCCGTTCTCACACAGCCCCGGCTGCAGACACTCATTCACATCTACACACATCAATATCATATACATAATAATATATATATATATTTTATGTTACACACACATGAATCAAAGCCTCGAGTCCAAACCCTCAGAAGTCCACTCACATAGAACGCATCCTGAACGCCTTTAACACAGACTCACTGTTAATTCCTCAAACTGCAAAATGTAGTTATCAGGTTATCACCTCACGTGTTCTCACAACAGAAACAAAACAAGAAATAAATAAGAACGGTCCATGATTGTGTTCCCTGAAGGAAACCTTGTTAAGTAAAAACAAACAAACAAAAGCTCTCGGATATGCAAACAGGTCTGATAGTTATGAGATCATAACCTTTAAATTAAACGTTAAGGTGGACGGAGGCGACGGCGTTACAGGATTTAACCCTCTGATAGTTTTCTAATATCAAATATATGATATTTAATATTATACTGTGTATATTAAAATCCTTTTGATTAAAAAATCTGACTGAAAACTGTTCAGATATAAATATAAAAATTAAACAGGTTGTAAAAATATAAAATATTTTTAAAATATCAGAAGATTTTACAATATCAAATGTTTGATTTATTATTTATTAATTCATCCTAAAAGAAAAAAAATACATTAAAAAATCCTAAAACATCTGAAAAAAACCTGAAAGTTTTTGAAAAATCTAACAAATTTCTGAAAAATATTATTTCTGAAGAAAAAAAACAACATTTTAAACACCTGAAACA
>NW_007579964.1:45263-51889 GCF_000690725.1 Stegastes partitus
GGGCGTGTCCCTGTCTTTTTCGAACATGTGATTGGTTGTGTCCAAATAAGGCCTCCATCACCGCTCTACATCCACTTTTTCTGCTCTTTAAAGGTGCATTGCGTCATTCTTTACACACTGCTGTGGGGTTGGGAGCCAACCAGTGACCTAACACAACTGTGAGTGTGTGTTTGAGGCCTTCAGTCCCTCGGAGCCGCATTCCTTCACCGTTAGTCACGATCGAACATCATTACCGGCCGTGTGTGTGTGTGTGTGTGTTTGTGGGCTTTGTGTTTGGAATAAACCTCCAGAGTTCTGTTTCAGGGTTCACATGTGCTTTCAGGGATCACGCTAGAACGGGATGGAGTCCAGGGATCCTCACAGGGATGGAAGCACGAATAAGTGTGTGTGTGTGTGTGTGATTAAGTGAGTTATATAAGCAGCTCCTGGTGAATTATTTCCAAAATACCTCAGTCATAAAGTATCAGACGCTCGCACAGAGACAGAACCGTTTGGATCGGAGTGTTTCGTGTGAGTTCTGGACCTCGTCGTACCTTCAGAAAGAACTGAGGGAAGTCTTTATCCGTTACAGACGCTAATTAGGGGTATACGAGGTGTGACTATTAAGAGCAGGAGCTGCAAACTGCTGGAACAACACTGGAGCGCTCCACCGTGTTCTGATTTCTGTCATTTACACTGAATACTTAATATTCTTCCTCACATGTTTTAGACTCTTTTATACTTTTCTGAGATGTTAAAGATGTCTGACATGTATTTTTTTATACTTTTAACTGATATTAAAACATGTTTTTAATCGTCACCCTGAGGAAACCCCGTCAGTTCACCTCCAGCTTGTGTGTTGTCGTGTTGCATGTGTGTTTGTCACCTGTGTTGTCAGGACAGAGGACGCAGTCGGTGATGCCCCAGGCCTTCCCGATGCCCCTGCAGCACATCTCTCTGCTCCTCAGACCAGGAAGTGGAGAGCTGCACTGCAAACACCAGCATGTTCTGTTCACATCATCAGTAAACTCAGCACATCGACGGGTTCTGCTGACGGACGCTGCGTCTCACCTGTCCGTCTTTCACCTCTCTGAAGCAGTATTTGAATCCGGAGTGCTGAGTGTAAACGCCGTCGCCTCTCACCGTCTGGGCCTGAACCCGACCTCCCCCCGGAGCCGGAGCGCCGGCCGACCCGGAGGAGGAGGAAGACGAGAGCGTCCGCAAGGTGGGACCGAACCCAGACACCTGGAACAAGGTGAGGAGATTCACAGCAGAACCTGAACTGGCTGCTTTTATTACAGCAGCTGAAGCATATTAAAAAAAATTTAAAAAAAAAATGTCAGGAAATATATTAAAATATCTTCTTTAAAAAAGTCTGAAAATTCAGAAAGTATAAAAAAAAGTGTCAGAATGTTTTACATTTCTCAAGAAAAGTTTTATTATTGTTTTATTTACATTATTATTATTAAAATGTAAGAAAAATAATATTTTTTAAAAAACCCTGAAATGTCTGAAACAGTCAGAAAATATTAAATATATATATATGTAAGCATGCTTTTTAGAAAGTCATAAATCTATTGCTAAATCTAAAATGACTGAAAAAAGTTAAAAATCATGATATAAAGTTTAAAAAAAACCCGATTGATTTGTCTAGAATATAATAGTAAAATATTTTTGATGACATTTATTAAAAATAAATGTCATAAAAAATCTTAAATTAGAAAAGAAACAGAAAATGTCTGAAATATCTTAGAATTTTTAGAAAAAAAAAATTCTGGAAAATATCAAAATAAAACATAAAAGAAAAAGAAAAACATCAGAAACCTACAAAATGCTAAAAAAACCAAAATAACTTAAAAAAAAACTTATAAAATATCAAAAAAGTCTTTCAGAGATGTTTTCTGAGTTTTATTAAAAGCTCTACATGAGAATGTTATCGTTGCGATGATGAGTGACAGCTCCATCGTCCAATCAGAGCAGCCGTTCCTGTTCTTACCTTCAGCACCTGGTGGACGCTGACGCTGGCCTCGGCTGGATGCTGGACTCGGACCTTCACCATGGACGGACCGAGAGCTGCACGGGGAAGACAGAACGCTTACAGTCTGAGAAATCCTCCACTGAATCTGAGATCAGTTTAAATCCAGAAATAAACGGCTAAAAATGATTGAAAATACTGAGAAAACAACTAAAAGAAAAAAATAGACAAATGTATAACTAAAAAGCATTTCTGTAATATCAAAGCAGAAAAATATTAATTTAATATCTGAAAAATATGAATAATGTAAAATATAAAAAGATGAAAAGAATAAAAAATGATAAAATACCAAAAAATAAAAACATCAATACAAAACAATTTATAGAAAGGATTAAAACACATAAAATTTTTTTTATATGAGTCACAAAAGTGTATATATATGAATAAAATATATGAAAAAGACTAATAATATAATAATAAAAAATATTAATACTGCAAAAAAATGACTAAAATAAAAAGGAATTTTAGAAAAGTGATAATAAAATATAAAAAGTAAAAATATGAATAAAATATCTAAAATAATTACAAAATATTATTAAAAATATTTTTTAAACGTTATATGTTGACAAAACTCACCTGATAAAATCTTAATAAAATAAATAAAACATTTGTCTCCAACATCACCTGGCTGGGGTCAAAGGTCAGACTCACCTTCTGATCTCGTGGCCTCCCGGTTCTGGCCGAGCGGCAGCAGGAACTCGGACTGGGTCAGCTCCTGATTGGTCACCATGGCGGAGAGGAGGGCGGGTTTGACGATCTCGTTGGTGGAGGCGGGCGAGGAGGCGGCGGCGGCCGTCGGGGCGACGGGGATGTGGCAGAACTTTCCGGTGAAGTTTGGAGGACAGAGACAGCGATCCTGCTGCAGACAGACGCCTCCGTTCTTACAGAGCAGAGGACAGACGACTGCAGGACGACAACAAACAGCTTGTTTACTTGTTTGTTTACACAAATGAGTTCAACCAATCAGCAGTGAGACCGAAAACAATTCTAAAAATATGTTCAATATATTTAAAAATGTGAGAGAATTATTGTAAATTAGCTGAAAGCAATGAGCTCAATATTTCATTTTAAAAAGTCAATAATATGAAAGAAATATTCGTAAACTGTCTTCAATGAAACAAAGTCTTAAAATGTCGACGTAGTGCAAATAAAGTGTCTAAAAATATGAATAACTCGCCAACGAATCCCAACAGAGACGCTTCAACAGTTACACATTTTAATATCTAACAATAAAACAAGACGTGATTGTCTGCAGCGCCCCCTGGTGGAGGACCCCAGCACCTCCTGGTGAAGGACGCCAGCGCCCCCCGGTGAAGGACACCAGTGTCTCCAGTCTGTTTCCATGTGAAACCATTGGATTTATCAGATCTATCGGCTTTAATTCTGGCCTCCTGTCACCAGCGACCGGACCGGCCTTCTGGGAGGCGTCGGGCCTTGGCGGGTCTGGAACAAAGCCGGGCCGGTGCGATGGAGGCGGACCGACGCCAGCAGAACCAACCAGCTGCTTCCTGCTTCCTGCCGAGCTCCTGCCACAGGATGCTGCAGCATTGTTACCCAGAGTTCAGCTGCTGGCGGAGCCGCCGCTAACGAGCCCCGGAGCCCCGGCCGGCGAGGAAACCCGGAGGTCCGAGTCGCTCACGGACAGAAAGCTGCTGCTGATAACGCTGACCCGCTGGTGGGAGGACGTTTGATAGAAAGTGGGTTCATTCACTATCAGAGCAGAACATCTTCTGCACAGAGTGATGCATTGTGGGTGTTTGGATCCTCTCAGCTGCATGCAGACGAACTTCATCATAATATTCTTGTTGTCGTCTCATTTGAACCCTCACAGGTCAAACTTGACCCGTTCTGATATTTGACACCAGTATAAACACCCTAAACTTCTTTCTTTTAGCCTGAAATTTAGCCTTTTTTCCCCTTAAAGTGGCCCAAAACACACAAAAACATTTTAAACATCATCCTTTTGTCCAGGTGCTTCACGTGTTTGAGGCTGTTTGGGTTTAATTTGACCTTTGAGATGGATTTTTAGATCCACCAGTGTGGGTCACATGAAGGGAAGTTCTGGTTTTAGGGACTCTAGAAACATTAACGTCGGCTTCAAAACAGATCTGTAGTTTGAAAGTAAAGTTCTAGCTGCTCATCTCTGAGTTCTGCCTCCTCCTTCATGTTGTTCTGGTTCCACAGAAACATGAACCTCAGTGAATAAAAACGAGAATATCTGCTGCTCAGGTCGAGTGTTTTCCAGCATCGTGCTGGCGCTCGGCGGCGTGACGGCGTTGGCGTCCACGCCCTCCTGCGATGCGTTTACTTTACGCCCGGCGCTGCTGAGCGGCTGCATGTGTGCTGCTGTAAACACGGTGACCCAGATCTGGCTGGACGGCGGCCTACAGATGGACCGCATCAGCGCCGAGGCGGTTCACAGCAGGTCTCTGCAGAAACAGAGCGACGGACACCGAGGGAGTCGGGAGGCGTAAACAGGGAGAGATTACAGCGCCGGAGCGATGTAAACAGAAAGAGAAACACGAGAAATCTGTCCGATTAGCTTCTTGGCGGAGTGAAATAAACGACATCGGGGGAAAAACATGACGACATATGTTGAAAAAATGCAGGAATCTTCACCAGATAACTTGAATAATTACAGCGAAAGACGATTTTGTAGGAAAACAGAAACAAAAAATGATTTTAAAAAGCTAAAAACAGAGTTTGAAACCTTCTTATGAGCCAAAATATTTCCATACAGCTGCATCATGTTGCACAACAGCTGCCAAAATTATACTCATGATTATTTATGTGTTGATTTTAGAGATAAAATCCTTTAAATGTGTTTAATATTCACGTCCATGTTGAGCTTCATCTGAATTCAGCGCATCTGTAAGAAGTAAAGTATGAAGTACATCGAACCCAGAAGTCCTGATAATCTGCTGATCGATGGACGCTACGGTTTACAGATGTTCCCTAAACGCCTCACGGTCGTGGCTAGAAGCTGCTCTGAGCACAGAGAGGCTTCTAGTCTCCATCAGAGGCCGAAACTTGGTTTAAAACGAGGAGTTCTAACGTCAGAGTTTATCTACAAGGGCTGCTACCATTTTAAATGTCAGCACAGCTTCAAATCATGAATGTATTTAATATTTTACTAAGCCTTTGAAATGTATGCTTTGTTTTTATTCTAAATTGCCAACATGACCATTTATCAGCCAGAAACTGTAAAAAAACAAAACAAAAACTTAGAGAGTTGTTGGATTTCCCACTTTGCTGCAGTCCTTGAACTACACCTGTGGGACTTTTGTGGGAGTCGAAGCTTAAAAATGTTCTATTTCATCAAAATTGCTGCACTTGGTGTGTTTTTATTTATAAATTCACCAAAACAAACAGTTTTCTCTGACTGGATGATGTCAAAAACTATAAACGTAATGATATAACAGAGTTTGTCAGGATGAAATAAACGTAAATCGTAATTTTGTCTTCTTTGACAGAAAACGTCGTCTCAGTCCTGAAACCCCCCCTGAGCGGTTTTAAGAGGTTTCTTTATAAAAAGTCACCAAACATGACACCATTGACCAGAAAAACAAACTGAACAGAATCAAACATCCAACTTTCCCTGAACTGAAAACATCTTTATCAGGAGAAATGACCAAAGAACTCCCACAAACTGCTGCCTGGAGTTCAGAGTATAAAGTATACCGACAACGGGACAACAGTGCTGCCTTTCTATTGTTCGGTGGTCTTTGTGTCTTTTTGTTAGCATTTTGTGCGTCTTTATGGGTATTTAGCATCTCTTTTTGCCTGCTTTGCGTGTCTTTGTGGTCATTTTGCATATGTTAGTGGTCATTTTGTGTGTCTCAGTGGTCACTTTGCATGTCTTTAAGGTGTTTTTAAATCTCTTGGAACCACTCCTTGGTGTTTTTGCATTTATTTGTGGTTATAAGCACCTATTTGTGGTGATTTTGTGGCCACTTCGTGTCTCTTTGTGGTCATTCTGTGTGTTTTTGTAGCCATTTTGTGTCTCTGTGGTCACTGTTTAGACTTTTCTGGTCATTGGTAAACACTCCATGGTGCTTTTGCATGTCTTTGTGGTTATTTAGTGTCTATATGTGGCTATTTTGAGCATTTTGTGGTAATTTTGCATCTCTTTGTGGTTGCTTTATGTATTTTTGTTGTCATTCTGTGCATCTTCGTGGTCATTTGTCACCACTCCACGGCGCTTTTGCATGTCTTTGTGTTGGTTTTGTGTCTCTGTAGTGATGTAGCTTAGACTTTGCGGTCATCTTTTATATCTTTGTGTGGTCATTTTGCATCTCTGGCTATTTTTGGTCACGTTTAAGTATTTTCGCATCTATCTGTAGCTGTTTTACATCTTTTTGTGGCCCTTTTGCGTACATTTGTGGTCGTTTTGTGTCTCTGTTGTGTTTTTAACCTCCACCTGTGTGGAGTCAATCTGGTCCAAATGGGTCAGAGAGGCTAACATGCTAACACATGCTAACACGCTAACACACATACATGTGCTCCTGGTTGTGTGTTTGTATTTCTTTGTGTGTGTTTTGTCGGTTTAATCCCTGCTTTGTGTGACACTGCTGATGTTTGGGGGTGAACCAGCTGTTTGGATGGGGGGGGG
>NW_007579964.1:53217-56974 GCF_000690725.1 Stegastes partitus
TCTTCTAGTCAAAAGCCTTTTTCGTGCAGTGTGGGATCTGATAAGAGTTTCGGTGCGTTTAAAACCCACCAGAGTCTTTGCAGCGATGTGCGGCTGATAAAACACTGAACAGGTGAAACGTGATTAGAGTTTAAGCCGTCGTCAGTTTCTAGCTGCAGGTTTAATCTCAGTTTGAGTGAAACGTGGTCTGAAGTACATGATGTGTTTAAGGACTCGTAATGACTCGTCTCAAGTGTCTGCAGGACTACGTCTCAGAGAGGTGATCAATCAGATGGACGGATGGAGGATTCGATTAAGTGTCGCCGTGTGATTTACGTGCAGCATAAAAGCTTCGTGTTTCCTCTGAAAGTCTTCTGACAGCAGCAGTGATTTAACGCCGGCTGACCCGGGATCAGTTCTGACGGCAGAAATATTCTCTGGCTCGGCTTCAGACTCCAACCATCAAAGCGCTGCGGGTCACATGACTCGGCTGGAGCAGCTTCACACATGAAGCCGGATTCTTCCTGCAGCAGGTCGACATATTGGCCGGCTGCTTCTCTGAGGTCGGCCACAGGTCTCACGTGTTACCTGAGCAGGTGACGGTCTCCTGCTGCAGCCCTAAAGCCTCGGGATGACAGAACTGCTCTCTGTGGTGCAGAGAAACGAGACTTTTTAACCTCAGCCAGTGTTTTTGGAGACGGCACTGATGATGGTGAGTCATTGTAGAAAACAGAGCAGTTTGTTCATCTTCAGGTCAGGCTGAGAGGAGATATAAACAACCATCTTAATAAGGTCAGTTTATGTCTGACTGAAGAGGAATGAGCTCCTCAAACGTCTCCATCTGGGCGGGTTCCCAGTTATCCAGGTCATGGTGGTCCGAACAGCTTCAGAGGAGGACACCCGGACGTCACAAAGCTCCAGCGAGACACAAAAACGACCACAAAGACACGCAAACGACCACAAAGACACGCAAATGACCAAAACGACCACAGAGACACGCAAACGACTACAAAGAGACACAAAACTACCAACATGACCACAAGGAGAAACCAATCAACTACAAACTACAACTACAAAGAGCCACAAAATGACCACAAAACAACCAGACAACCACAAAGAGACGCAAAATAAAAACAAAGTGATGGAAAACAACCACAAACAGACTCAAAACTACCAAAACAAACCACAAATAGATTCACAACAACCACAGTAAGACACACAAAACCCTCAAAACAACCACAAACAGACTCAAAACTACCAAAACATCCCAACGAGATGCAAAAACTACCACAAAGACACGCAAAGCAACTACAGTGAGGCACAAAATGAAAACAGACGGATGGAAAACTACCAAAACGACCACAAAGAAACACAAAAGCTGCGAAAGAACTACCAACGAACTACAAACAAACTCAGAATGACCACAAAGAGACACAAAGCAGCTACTGACAGGCACAAAATGGCCACAAACACATGCAAAACTACCAAAACGATTACAAAAGAGACGCAAAACCACTTTCAAAACTCCCAAAAAGACCACGAAAAAACATGCAAAGCAATCACAACGACCAGCAAAAACTACCAAATCAACCACAAAGAGACACAAAAGCAGCAAAACAACAACAACAAGATGCAAAACTACCACAAAGACACACAAAGCAACTACAATGAGGCACAAAATACAAACAAAGAGACGGAAAACTACCAAAACAACCACAAAAGCTGCGACAGAACTACAAACGAACTACAACTAAACTCAAAACTACCAAACATCCACAGAGATCTTCGGTTCTGAGGAAGCTTCTTGGAGGACGGTGAAGACACTGAAACTTTCAGGCTTTTTAAAACTTATTTCACTCTCAGATATTTGTTTCTTGTTCTTCTTCTTTCTTCACAGACAGTCGAACCGTTTGTGGTTTTTCCATCTTTTTGTGGCCGTTTTCCGTCTCTGGTTGGTTGTTTTGCGTCTCTTGATTCTCTGCAGTTCTTAACGAGTCTCTTTGTGATCATTCCTTGTATCTGCAGGTGTGTCAAGGCTCTTTGTAGTCTTCTACCTGAGCTCTGCTGTCCGGCCCCTTAGCGTTAGCCTCACCTAGCTAGCTTAGCCAGAAAGTCACCTTATTACAACGTTGATGCTGCAGTTCATCAACGCGATGATTACCATTTGCAGTCAGACAGCAGGAAGGTGTTTAATTTACCTGTATGGGCAGCTACACTCCTGTAACTCCATCTTATGAAACAGTGCCACCTGGTGGAACAACCAGGTACTACAGCTAACCTGAAACACGTTCTCTGACATTCTTAAATGATTAAATTAGTCGAGTCCTGCACTTTAAACTGAGCTCGCTGCCGGCTGCTTTTAAAACACAGAAGCAAAAACGGGCTTTTATTTACGGCGTGATTTAAACTTCTTTGCGATAAACCAGCGTTTTGTGCAGGATCCTAAACTTTACAGACGAACTGTGCCTGTAGAAAATATTCATCCTGTTTGGAGGTTCTTGCTTTTCAATACTGAACTACAGTCAATTAATTTGGCTTTTTTTTGTAAGTTTGTTGGATAAATTTACAAAAATAAAAACAATGTCAGAATGAAGACAGATATGAACAAAGTTGTGTCAACTGAGTAAAACCACAACAGAAGTAATTACATCTACTTATCATTAATTAACTGACATTAATTTCTAGAAACCTGCTTCCACTGTGACATTAGTGGCTGTTTTTTTCTGTAAATTCTTGCAGAACAGTCCTGATTTTTCAACCATGATTTCATACTGAAATGCAACAGAAGGGGAAACCTCCCGTGCAAACTTTTCACGAGCTCCGTAGATCCTCTGCATGCACGCTGGACTTACAGACTCTGAAGCCCGGTCCGTGGGCTCCGTCTCGCCGCCCTCCTCCCTCGGCGCTGCTGTACAGCGTCGTCACGTTGCCTCTCTCGCAGTAGTTGACACATCGGTCCTGGCTGCAGCGCACCTTGCAGATGGTCGGCGTGAACATCACCTGGATCCTCTCCACGCCGCCTCCTCCTCCTCCTCCCGCCGCCGTCTGACCGGCAGCTGGCGGAACAGAGGCGAAGGTCAGCAGCAGAAAACAGCAGAGCGGCGGCTGCAGCAGCATGTCGAGGAGTTGCAGTCAGAGCTTGTGCTGCATCGCCGAACA
Organism: Stegastes partitus; assembly: GCF_000690725.1. Lineage (NCBI taxonomy): Eukaryota > Metazoa > Chordata > Actinopteri > Pomacentridae > Stegastes > Stegastes partitus. The sequence continues at coordinate 56,356 of NW_007579964.1, forward strand.
CTCCCCTCCGCTCTGGCGCTACCTCGCTGTGGTCGGGGGAAATCGAGCGTCGCAGGAAAAAAGGAGGGAAGGAAGGAAGGAGGGAAGGAGCAGGCTTCCCCCTCCCCTCCACTCGGCTCGGTTTTTCCCTAAACACTCCTGAGTGTGAGCGAGAGAGAGCGAGGTAGAGAGATAATTGAAAGCAGTGTGCAGGACTGGGCTCGGGTCCAAACAAAATGTTTAGCAGGGATCTGGTCCATCGGTCCACAGCGAGAGAGCGAGCACCACGACGCGAAGCTCTCTCGCTCGCTCCTCTTCCTCACTCCTGTTCCTGTTTTATTGGCCGCTCTCGGTACGAACAGAGGCCCTGTATCTCTGCACACAGTTTCATAACACAACACTGGAGCACGTCAGGCTGATGATGCAACCCCAGTTTTGGGTTTCAGGGGGTCCGGTTCACCCAGAATCTCCAAGCAGCTGCAGAGCGCAGAGTGAGGCTCAAAACAGCCGCACAAGACGACGTAAAGAGACACAAAGCTACCAAAACAACCACAAAGAGACACAAAACTACCAAAACAACCAAACAAGACGACGTAAAGAGACACAAAGCTACCAAAACAACCACAAAGAGACACAAAAC
>NW_007579964.1:57547-60784 GCF_000690725.1 Stegastes partitus
CCACAAAGAGACACAAAACTACCAAAACAACCAAACAAGACGACGTAAAGAGATGAAAAACTACCAAAACAACCACAAAGACCCAACACAACCAAAAAGAGATGTATAACAACCACAAACATACCCACAAAAACATGCAAAACTACTGCAAAAAGACGCAAAACTACCAAAATAATCACAAAAATTGGCAAAACTACCATGTAGACACGCAAAACAATCACACAAGACAACATAAAGAGGTGGAAAACTACCAAAACAACCACAAAGACACAAAACAACCAAAAACAGATATACAACAACCACAAACATACCAACAAAAACATGCGAAACAACCAAAAACAACCACAAAAACGATGCAAAAAGACACAAAACTACTAAAATAACCAAACAGAGAAGCAAAACAACCACAAAGAGACGATTAAAACTATCAAAATAACCACAAAGACACAAAACAACTACAAAGAAACGCAAAACAACCACACACGGATCCACAAAACAACAAAAAGTGAGACTAAATGACCACAAACTTCCACTTTGCTGAACTCGTGTAATCAAATAATTCATTATTGACTGATGATGTCCTTCTGTTCTGCCACATTTTCTCAGTTTACGGGTGTTACAGGATTACACCTGTTGTTTTTTTAAACCACATTTTCACTATTTTTTATGGATCTCTTTGTTTTTTAACGGTGCAGACGGAGGTGAGAAGGACGGATCCGGCTCATGACGCCCTTCTGGATCCTTCTGGAGAAGACGAAGGCCGAAGCAAAACCAGGTCAACCCTCAGCGAACATCACTGCTGCTCTGACGTAAGTAGAACCAGAGCGACGGCTCCAAACGTGGCTGCAGAGGGGCCCCGGAGCCTCGCCGGGGCCTCAGCCCTGCACAGGTTCTGGTGCCGAACAGAGGCCGGTTGTTCCTGCCGGTGTTTGTCTATGAGCTCATGTCCTGACTGCAGACTGAGAGCCGGCGATGCAGAAACACCACAAGCGAGTAACAAACACTGTGAGCACATTGTTATTACTACGACAGCCTCCACCTGACTCTCACGGCTCCACGCCGACCCGAACATCAACAAGTCGGTGGATCCTCCTCCAGAAACTCCCTGCGGCCGCCGGATGTTGCTCTAAACCGAACCGCCGGTTAAAAATAACCAGATAAAGCCGGTAAAGGTCAGCTCTTTGTTTCATGAGTTAATGCTGACAAAAGATTCCTCGCAGATAGAAACACGCAGAACGAGATACGAGGGAGGATCTGAACGGCTGGACGCAGCCCAGAGGGTTCAGCAAGACAACAACCCCGCTCAAGAGGTTGTTATGAACTTATTTTATTCTGACAGTCAGACGTCCAGCGTTGGGATGTTTGTGGGAAGCAGAGGGAGAACGTTGATTTATTGTTCCTGGGAGAGTAAAAACTAATAAACAAACGATGAAAATACGTCAAGAGTGAATTCAGAAACGTATAAATGACCACAAACGTGTGCAAAATAGACGTTTTTAGCTAATTTAAATATGGTCACACATCGTAAAACAACAACTCAACGTGCAGAAATATAGAAATATAAAAATCTGTCCTGTTTGACTGAATTCACACCAGCTGAACACATAATTACTGCACAGATTATTATTATTTCATTTGTTTTACTGCCACTATTTTTTATTTCTAGTTTTCTAACACCTGTGGGGACAGATGTTGGATATTGTGATTGCATTTTTTTTTATTGTTTTTTAGCAAATAACCAAAGAAATTCACCTCTCATGTCTCCTTTTTGTTCTGGTTTCTGTCGTCCTGCACAGAAGACATTTCTATCTTCTCTCTCCTTCTTCATGCTTGTTCTGTTTTCATTCATTTTGCATTGAAGTGAAAAAACTGAGAGAAACCAGCGACAGCCAGAAGCTCGGACCTCCTGAACCACCCTGAGTGGGAAATATTCAATAACTTTAATCTGTTTACATTTTCTGTCTTTGCCCCACTTTCCTTGACCTTCTGGCCTCGACACCTTTTTGTTGTTCATACGTCCCACCTGAGGCCAGACTCTCAGACACAGTTTGATCCATCGCTAACCCTCCATCACAGCAGCTGAACAATGACAGGAACTGTTTACTGGCCGGCTCGCATTAGCTCTCACCTTATCACAAGCACACAGTAGAAAAGCAGGCGGCGAGCTCCATTAACGCGACGCAGATGGAAAAAAAAAGCAGCACATTCCTGCAGTGTGACTGACAGACGAGCCGTGAGCGCCGTTTATCTCTCAGCACCTTCGTATCAGCTGCTCACAGGTTGTTCTGCTAAATAATGATCCACGAGTTGTGGTATGCGTGTTAAATACACGCCGGGGTTCTGCCAACGTGTCCAAACACAGCTGACTTTAATGTCTGGCGTCTTTATCGCCACGGATAAACACAGCAAACATACGGGTTTAGTCGCTGAGGAATGCTGTACAGTCATTATGTCATAATTAAAATAAATTAACGAAAAATTAATGATTAAGGTTCTAAGTTTTTATGACTTTAGCTGTGTAATTAGGGATCTTTTGATGACTTTACCTGTGTAGCTAGCGTCTTTCTGCCACTTTAGCTGTGTAGTTACCCTCCTTTTCGGATTTTAGCTATGTCGTTAGCATCTTTCTGTGACTTTAGCTAATTAGTTAGCTTCTTTCTGTGACTTCAGCTGTGTAGTTACGTTCCTTTTCAGATATTAGCTATGTCATTAGCATCTTTCTGTGACTTAAGCTGTGTTATTAGCTTCTTTCTTGGACTTTATCACTGTCCTCATCTTCTGTCTGTGACTTCACCTGTCTAGTTAGCTTATTTCTGTGACTTTAGCTGTACTGTTAGCTTATTTCTGTGACTTTAGCTGTACTGTTAGCTTATTTCTGTGACTTTAGCTGTATTTTTAGCTTCTTCCTGTGATTTTAGCTGTGTCGTTAGCTTCTTTTTATGACTTTAGCTGTGTTGTTAGCTTCTTTTTTTGATTTTAGCTGTACTGTTTGCTTCTTTCTGTGACTTTAGCTGTGTAGTAACCTCCTTTTCAGATCTTAGCGACATCATTAGCTTCTTTCCATGACTTTAGCTGTGTCGTTAGCTTCTTTCTGTGAGTTTAGCTGTGTCGTTAGCTTCTTTCATTGACTTTAGCTGTGTCGTTAGCTTCTTTCTGTGAGTTTAGCTGTGTCGTTAGCTTCTTTCATTGACTTTAGCTGTGTCATTAGCTTCTTTCTGTGAGTTTAGCTGTGTCGTT
>NW_007579964.1:61002-65950 GCF_000690725.1 Stegastes partitus
AAAAAACATAAGAATGTTTAAAACTGCCCATTAAGTCATAATAAAACTAAATGAATGAACCTTAGAATGAGGGTGGTCCCGTATTGAGTGTAGTGGACATAAACTACATGACTGTGCGTCAGGTGAGCTCACCTGTAGGAGCAGTGAAGTGGACGGTGTACTGGCCCCTCTGAGTGTGGAACGTCTTCAAGCTGCTTGTTGCTGCAGATGAAGATGATGAAGATGAAGAGGATGAGTTGGAGGAGGAGGTCAAGGTGTTGAGCTTCTTCTTCTCCTTCTCAATGTGCTTCATCAGCAGGGCAGCCATCTTGTCTCCTTTTCCTCCCCGGGACAGAGTCTTCCTCAGCAGCATCGCCTGGGCCTCCCTCAGACTGTCCAATACACAAAAAACATACATTATATATTCAGAAACACAACACGCACACTACATATGCATAAAAATACAATATACACTAAATGCACACAAAATATACACATTAAAAGATATAATTTACTCAAATTCTACATAAAAACACATTAAATACAGAGAAATACCAATAAAACACTGTGTACACACAACGCCAGCAGCAGAATATTACGATTACTTTATTGACATTCATTATTAAAACTTTGTATGGCACTTAGGTTTAACAAGAAACTGAAAAATTGTAAAAACAAATGCTAGGCAGCTGTGTTAGGTAAGAATTGATGAGAAGAATGAATTCAAATTATTTCAGCCTTTTCAAAACCAATTCCAAAGCAAAACTGGGTGAAAAAGGTTAATTAAGCAGGGCTGTATAAGTTTAGTTGTGTAGTTAGCTTTTTTGTTTGACTTTAGCTGTGCTATTAGCAACTTTGTCCGACTGTGTAGTTAGCCATCTCTTGCTGACTTTAGCTTTGTAGTTAGCAACTTTCTATGACTTTAGCTGTGCTATTAGCAACTTTCTATGACTTTAGCTGTGCTATTAGCAACTTTCCATGACTTTAGCTGTGCAGTTAGCCATCTCTCGATGACTTTAGCTGTGCAGTTAGCAGCTTTCCATGACTTCAGCTGTGTAGTTAGCAACAGGCTATAACTTAAGCTGTGTAGTTAACAATTTTTGACTACTTTAGCTTTTTAGTTAGCCGTCTCTCAATGACTTTAGCTGTCTCATTAGCTTCTTTATGTGACTTTATCTGTGCATTTAGATTCTTTTCAGACAATTGCTGTATCGTTAGCATCTCTCTATGAATTAAGCTGTCTAGTTAGCTGTCTCTTTGTGGCTTTAGCTGTATCATTACCCTTTTTTCTGACTTAATCTGTGTCGCTAGCTTCTTTCTATGACTTTAGCTGTAGCTTTACCTTCTTTTTGTGTCATTAACGGTCTTGTTAGCTTCCTTTTTTAGCTGTACTGTTAGCATCTTTCTATGAATTTAGGTTTGTAGTTAGCATCTGGGACTTCATTGTGTCTTTATCTTCTTTCCGTAACTTAGGTGTGTTACTAGCTTCTTTCTATGACTTTCGTTGTAGCTTTACCTTCTTTTTGTGACGTTAGCTGTATTGTTAGCTTCTTTCTGCAAGTTTAGCTGTGTAATTAGCTTCTTTCTATAGCTTTATCTGTCTTTACCTTCCTTCTGTGATTTTAGCTGTGACATTAGCATCTTTCTATGACTTTAGCTGTATCATTAGCTTCTTTCTGTGATAGCTTCTATGATGTTTGCTGTGTAGTTAGCGTTTTGCCATGACTTTAGCTGCTTAGTAAGCTTCTGTCTATGACTTTAGTTGTGTAAGTACCTTAATTCTGTGCCTTTAGCGGTGTTGTTAGCATCTTTCTATGATTTTAGCTGCCTAGTTAGCATCTTTCTATAACTTAAGTGTATAGCTATGACATTAGCGACATAATTAGCTTCTTTCCCTGAGCTCCGCTGTGTGCTCTGAGGTGTTTTTGTGGCAGTGAGTGTAAAAAGTGCCTGTTTTTAATTTACAGCTCTGTTTTCCTGCAAATTTCAAAAGCTGTTTTCACAGAAATCAAACATTTGTCATGTTTTTTTAAATAGTGAAGCAGATGTCAGAAAGTCAGATACAGACTATAACTCAGTTTTGACAAAGTATGTAGACCTGCATTTGGCCTTTTTCGGGCATTAAACTGTCTAAAGTTGTGATTTAAAACGGCCTCGGACAGCGCGATGAAAAGCAGCGGAGAGCAAACAGCACCGATTAATCTGCTGGAGTCCAGCGCTGATAACTCGTTCACAGAGACGCCCTGCAGTCTGATGCAAGTTTATTTTTCATTCCTGTTGTGTGTCTCAACTCAAACGTTACAGCTGCTGCTCCGCCAGCAGATATTCAGGTTTACGGGCCACACAGAGCGGGCCGGGCCGACAGAACCCGGCAGCTCGGGGGAGGCTGCTGCCGATTTATGGCACGGCGAAGGTTTGAACAGCATTTTCCAGCGTGCGGCTTTCAAAACATCACGTCGGGTGTTAATGGATTTCACAGGCACAGAAGAAAAGTATAAATACGACTCGATGCTCGTAATGTTAAATCTGCAGTAAACTAAACAGAACCAATAAAACACCTGGATCCAGACACTGACAGAACCAGCTCCATGAAGCAGACCTCCCATCTTCCCACAGCCCACCGTGACCCGACCTCCGACCTCCGACCTCCGGGTCATGTTGACTGTTTAAATCTGGTTTCACACCAGCAGCGATCTCACAGATTTAAATCTTCTCACAGAAAATCTGGTCTTTTTTCACTTTTGTGCTTTAAAGGTCACGAACGTTTTTATGTTGTCAGGACTGTGATTTACAAACGTTTAAAACTCCCCCCAAAAATGTTCTGCTGCTGCCAGTTCGGGTCAAAGCTGGAGGAGGAGGAAGGTTCTGCAGTTTGTCGTCAGCACAGCGTTCAGTGGGTTTATCAGGGGAAGAGCGCCACCTGCTGACCGAACACAGAACTGATCGCCTGAACTGAAAACGTGATGCGAAGGAGGAAGAGACGAAAGATGTGAAGGAGGAAGAAGAAGAAGCAGGAGAGAGAAGAGGAGACGAGGAGATGAAACAAGGAGATGAGGAGACAAGGAAGGGAAGCAAGGATAAGAGGAGCAGCAAGGAAAGTAAATGACAGGAGAAGGAGGCAAGGAGACGAGACAAGGAGATGACACAAGGAGATGAGGGCATACAGGGAAAGTAAATGAGGAGATGAGGAGACAAGGAGATGAAACAAGTAGATGAGGACACAAGGAAGGGAAACAAGGATAAGAAGAGCAGCGATGAGGAGATGAGGGGAAACAAGGAGACGAGACAAGGAGATGAGGGGAAACAAGGAGACGAGACAAGGAGATGAGGGGAAACGGGAAGTCAGTGAGGAGATGAGGAGACAAGGAGATGAAACAAGGAGATGAGGACATGAGGAAGGGAAACAAAGATGAGAGGAGCAGCGATGAGGAGATGAGGGGAAACGAGGAGATGAGGAGACAAGGAGACGAGACAAGGAGATGAGGACACAAGGAAGGGAAACAAGGATATGAGGAGACAAGGTAGGGAAACAAGGGAAGTAAACGAGAGGATAAAGAGGCAAGGAGATGAAACAAGGAGATGAGGACATGAGGAAGGGAAACAAAGACGAGAGGAGCAGCGATGAGGAGATGAGGGGAAACGAGGAGATGAGGAGACAAGGAAATATGACGAGAAGTTAAGGAGACCGAGAGAGGACACCAGCAAACGAGGAGATAAAGAGAGAAAACAAGGAGATGAGGAGACAACAAGAGAGAAGAGAGGAGACAAGGAAATAAAATAAAAAGTTAGAGAGACAAGGAGAGGATGCCAGTAGATGAGGAGGCAAGGAGAGTAAACAAGGAGATAAGGAGACAAAGAGAGTAAACAAGGAGATAAGGAGACAAAGAGAGAAAGCAAGGCGATAAGGAAAGGACAAGGGAATATAAGGAGATAGTGACAGAAAGCAAGGGGATGAGGAGCCAAGGAGTGTAAATCAGAGGATGAGGAGTTAAGGGAAGGAGGTGAGCAGACAAAGAAAAAACAAGACGATAAGGAGGCGAGGGAAGTAAATGAGGGTGTGAGAGGGCAAGGAAAGAAAACAAGTAGATGAGGAGGCAAGGGAGGAGACAAGGAGATGAGAAGAAAAAGGCGAGGAGAGGAAATAAGGAAACAAGTAAAAGAAAACAAGGAGATGAGGAGACAAGGAGAATAAACAAGGAGATGAGGATTCGTCCTGAATGTTCTCTTACCTCAGCTTCTGCCTCTTTGCTCCTCCGGTCTTCACCTCCTCCTTCTTCTTCCTCGTCTTCTTCTCCTCTCCTGACCTTCCTTCCTTCTCCTCCTCCGTCGGTCCTGAACCAGAATCCATCTCCGTGGTTTCAGAACCGGCTGGTCTCCTGACATCGGCTTTAGACCCTGGATGAGACTGCAGATTTTTGGACGCTGTTAACGGTTCTTCTGGACCTGGATCAGGTCTGATGGACCCTCCACCTTTCAGGGAGGCCTGGTTCTCCTCCTGCACCAGAAACCGCTTGGTGACGCCTCCTCGGTCCTCAGCTCTGGGCTTGTGGACCTCTTGGTCGGCCTGAGCAGCAGACAGGTGTGGATCTCCGGGTTTATCTCCAGCTGTGGTCCTCTGTGGGGTCTGGGTTGGTTCTGGAGGGCCCAGGTGGACCCGGCCCTCTGTGGGATGGATGGACGTCAGCGGGCGTCCCGGCACAGAAAGCGTCACCGTGGAGAACTGGCAGCGGTAACCGTGGAAACCTCGTCTGCACACACAGATGTTGGACCGTCGGCACACGGATCCGTTATGGCAGGAAGGAGAACATCTGGCTGCAAGAAGAACAAGAAGAAGGATGTAAGAAGACAGAACATCCAGAGCTCTGTGCAGGTCCACGATCGTCTTCTGTGGTGGTTCAGGATACCCAAACTCACTGTTGTCCAGCAGGGGGCAGCACAGACCTGCTTCACACATGACAAACATCACAGT
>NW_007579964.1:67540-70204 GCF_000690725.1 Stegastes partitus
GAGGAGGGAAAACTTTCTATCAGCATCGTACGTGTTCACGGCCAAACAGAAACATTCACACAGAGATCAGCCGACGTGTGAACAACACTGAAAGAGGAATGTGGGAGTTTTTAACATGTTTTATTGTAAATTCCAGGACCTGAGAACAACTGAGAAGAAAGGACGTGAATTTGGATGCAAAGTGCGTCGGCTGGGATCAGAAACACTAAATGCACCGGATATACCAACGTTTCCCTCAAAGTGGCGGCAGTCTGACATCATTTCTGCTGTTTCTCAGCAGAACCAACGTTTTCCTTCTGGTTTGTGCACCAGCGTCCCAGAAGCTCTTCGTTTCTCTTCAACGGACGGAAACAAACTCATCTGCATTTCCTTTGTGCGTCTTTTACAAACGGCCGAGCGGCGCCGCCGACAGACAGAAAGACGGACGGCCTCGACGTCTTTCTGTTTGTTTGTGAGCTTCCAGAGTGAAAAGCTTCCGGGACCAACAGAGGAGCTTTAGCTGAGCGGCCCGCGGGCCTCGGACTGAGCCCAGCGCCTCCAGCAGCGTGCGGCCTTTACATGATTGTGTCGGATCTACATGCGAGTAAGCCTCCAGACGGATAAATGTGTTTCCATTCACGAGTGCTCTGCGTCACAGTCCAGCCTTTTAATCCCAACCTGAAAGAAACCATTTGAATGCGAGCGCCTCCTACGAGTTGGATTTAATTACTACTAATCAGCAGCAAATATGTTTTAGAGGGAAAGAAAACCTGCACGTAAACACAGAATAACAGCACAAAAAGACAGAGTCCAGCATTAACCGGCCTCCAGACGGACTCATGGTTTAGCTGCAGCCTGGTTTTAATAAATCACTGTGTTAATGAACCAGGATGTGTCTTCATGTAAAGACTGATGAAAGCGTCACATTCTTGACATTTCTAATCAGAAAATATATAATTTTGTCACCAAACTTTACCTGGACTTTCTGTATAAAAGCTCATAAATGTAAAATCTGTGTCCTTTAACTAGCTGGTTAGCTCCAGATGCTAACATCCGTCTTCAGGCTGTTTAGCAGAAACCAGAAGCTGCTTCTAGTTTAATTCAACCTGAATCGGTTCCGTGACAGCGAGCCGCTCTGCAGGTGGATCACATAACTGAAGCTGTAAATCCACGGAGCGGCGCTGGTCGTAAATCAGAGTCGACTCGGGCGTCTGCAGCAAACTCACACTTTGATGCGTCTCTGATAAAAGCCACACCTGTGCTGCATCACCACACACATCTGTACGCAGTCAGCAGCTGGACGGACGGACGGACGGACGGAGGCTACCTGCATCTGCAGGACGCTCACAGCATCACAACTGGTCTGAAACCAGTTTAAAACTGTTCTAATCCAAGTTCTAATCCAAATCTAAAACCAATATGAAACAAAGGCTTAAAACAAGGTCCAAAACAAACACATTCAATCCAAAACCAGTTTAAAACTGATTAAAACCAAATCCTAAACCGAGTCCAAACCCAGTTTAAAACAGCGAAAAGTCTGAAAGTCTGAAACCAGATTACAAAAAAAAAAAAAACTGGTTCCAAAGCAGTCAAAAACCAAGTCCAAACTAAACCAGGTTAAATCAAAGTCCAAAACTAGTTTCAAACTGAGTCTGAATCCAGTCTAAAACCAGTTTCAATCTAAAGACAAAGAAGGTCCAACAATTCATCAAATAGATAATCAGTTGTCGAATTTTAAAATATTCGCCAACTAATTTAATAATTGAGTCATTTTGTAATAAATAAATTCTGAATAAATACATAAATTACAGACTTTATTCAAATTATTCCCAGTTTTTGACTTTATTTAGTTCAAACATCATAGAACCAGATTAGTTCCAGTTCTTTAAGGTTTTTAAATCATACAATAACAGCTAATAACATGAAATGAAACTCGATTCTCATATTCAGATTTTTATTTTTATTTTCTTTGATTTTAGGTTTAATTTTAAAGAGTGACACTACTTCAAAATAAAAGCATCGGCGTGCGGGGCTTCACGTCTCTGAGCTCCAGGTGAGTTTTACGGACGCCGACAGCAGTTTCCTGTTAGAGGAGCTTTAATATGTGCAGCTGCTGCCGTGTTTTACTAGAACACGACAACACGGAGATTAAAATCAGACAGATGTGCTCAGATTTAAAACACACACATCTGGATCAGAGCCAGACCTGGAACGGAGGCAGCAGAGAGTTTTACTCTGAAGCACTCTTTCTTTTAATATAGTCTGATTATTTTGTCTTTTTATTCTGAAGCTGAAGTAGAACATCGAGTCTGTCTGGCTGCCTGACTTTTAATTCTGGTTCTGAGGAGGATTTAGTTAATTTCAAGTCACTAAAACACAGAAATCCTCCAGAAGTGCCTCATTATTCCACCATAAAGAACTGTAACCCTTAAAATAATGAATATTTTTATTAATAATTCATTGAAAATCCCTTTCTATTCTAAATTAACACTGTTTTCATCTGAACTGTTTGTTAGTTTTTATTATCCGACGGCATGTTGGTGCATTTTATCCTGTTGGATTCGTGTATTATTATTGTGTATTCTTATTTATGTCTGTCTGTGTCGTGTCCACATGTAGAATATATGACAGAGTTACATGCAGGGACAACACAGGTGATCTCTTCAGCTATTTTCTTTGATAAAT
>NW_007579964.1:70690-74528 GCF_000690725.1 Stegastes partitus
AGCATGTAAAAGGCTCCTGGATGTAGACTTGACACAGCTGCTAAAACATGACTCTTGCTTCACAATAGAGCCCTCAGGTTGACATTAGAGTAGAAATGAGTCCATATTCTGCTCATGTAAAGGTTTATTATTTGTTTTTAGGTCCAATTGAACATGTTTACCTGCTTTAATTTTACCTTTTATCTCTTTACACAAAGTCCAGTGACACTGGTTAGTACAATAAAAGCTTCAAATCAGATGTTTCAGGCAGGTGAGGAGGAAAGTTTCTACTTTTCTTTGAGAGTTTGCAGAACTTTTAGTGGCACAAAGCAGCAGTTTAAAACCACTGAAGGAAAGAAGGAACCAGGTCTGTTGTGGGGCTTTAAAATTAATCACAAAGACGTGAAACGGCCGACGGATGTAAATCAAACTCAGCATGTGGAAGAAATAAGAGAAACTAGACCTGCATGCAGGTAAAGCTGGAGCTGCGTGAAAACAGATGTATGAAAAAACGGATAAACGATGTTAACTAAACCCCAGCGGTCCTTTAGTTTAAGCTTTTCCACATGTCGACTTCTACAAATGTGTGTTTCTGCAACCATGAAATTATGTTTTATTGTTCGAATTATTTCATCGATTAAATGTCAGAAAACATTCAGAAACACTCAGAGTGTCTTATTTAGCTTCACATATTCAGTAAACAGTGACAGAAAATAAAGAAAAACAGAAAATATTCCAGTTTAAGAAGACGAAATTTGATCATATATAATTTTTTTTTGTGAATAAAATTGTTTATTGTTATAAAATCTATAGTTACACATTTATTTATGTTTCATTTTTAATTTATGATGGTTTGGGAGTTCAAACTGATTCATTTTATAGAATTATTTGTTCCGTTTTTAACGTAAAAACCCAGAAAATATTTCAATCTAGTTGTTTTTTTGTTAAAAGAAATGAATTTTATCGACTTATTGGTTGAAAAAACAGTTCGTTCATTCACATTTTTTAAAATTAAACAACTGCAGCAACTTTGATTTGATAGAAGGATAAAAAATATAACATTTATAGACATACATTTACTTATATTTATGTTTTTATTTTAAAAAATATAAGCCATGTGTAACAGACTAAACCTTTATTTTTTTAATTTATGGTAGTCAAAACTGATTGTTTTTAATTTATATGTTTTGTTTTTAGCACATTATTTGTCTTTGAAGTCTTACTTGTTCTTATGCACAAGATAACAAGAAGACAAACCCTAAAACACGACCAGACTTTTCTCCCAAACCACCATCAAAAGCCTCCAACGCTGTTATCTTTGTGTCTCAGGTGTTGCAGCCGCCTGCTGTTGGATTTAAAGCACGATAACAAACGGCGGCTTTACTCACGTTTGGTGCATCTCCCGGTTTTCGGCGACAAACTCCAGCCGACGCAGCATCGATCTCCACAAACACGAGGGCTGCAAGAGAGGGAGAGAAACAGTGTTTACCAGGAATTATCCAGTACCGGCAGGATGTAGATGCAGACCATGAGGCCGTCGGCCTTCTGGGGAAAGCAGCGACTTCACAGACAAACCCTGGACGAACCCCCATCAAAGTGACGGACCAACGCGACTTCACAGCCGAGTGCAACAGGAAGTGTGTCGGAAACGTGCTAATAGGTTCGTCTGAGAGCAAACAGCTGATCGACATCATCAGGAGACGTCTGGACCAGATTCATCCTGCAGCAGCACAAACCTCCACAGCCCGGTTCTATAGGATGCTGAAAAACCAGTCCAAAACCAGTCCAAAACCAAGTCCAACTCCACAGAAAAGCACAGTCCAGAACCAGTTTAAAAACAGTCCTGAAACTAGTCCACACCCAGAATAAAAACACTACACAAAGCCAGTTTAAACAGTCCTAAACCAAGTCCTAAAGCAGGTAAAAGATTCTAAACACAGTACAAAAACAAGCTTTAAACCAGGTCCAAAGCCAGACTGCAACAGTCAAAAACCAAGATACAAACATAAACATGTCTCAAAGTGTTCTAAACCAAGTTCTAAACCAGTAGGAAACAGTCAAAAACAGCTTCTGAATCTCAGTTAGAAACCAGTTTAAAGCCAGGTTCTGAACCACATCCAAACCCAGTTTAAAACACAATCCCAAACAAAGATCTAAACCAGTTTAAACAGTCATAAACCAGGTTCAACATCTGTTTAAAACCAAGTACGGATTCACATCTGAAACCTGTTTACAACCAGTTTAAAACTGTCAAAAAACTCGTTATAAACCAGTTTTAAAACGGTTCTGAACCCTCTGAAACCAGCTCCAAGACGTAAACCGGAGCTCTGACCTCAGCATCATGATCTGGATCTGACCTGGATCACATGAACCTCCAGAAACACTTTGATGAATCCAGAGCATCCTGATAAACTGCAGCAGCATCGAGAACAAAACCATCAGATGTGAAACTCTGAGTGGGTCCAGGTTCCGTGTCTTTGCAGCACTTTGAAGCATCAGAACTTCATGTTTAGAATCAGAACCGTTTGCATGTGAGACACGCTGCAGAGTCGAGTCTGAAGCGTCGACGTCTTGGATGTTTTGAGGCTTTATCTTCAGGCTGAATAAGCTCCTCAGTTCAACCGGTCTGTGTGTGAAAGGATTCTGTGTTGGTTCAGGTTTTGGCCCGACAGCGCTGAGACGGAGCCGTTTGTTAACTGTAGCCGGCTGAGTCCGGCCTCCCCGCAGAGGATTTAATCATTACTCACAGTGTCCTGGTCGTATTGTGGCGGCGGAGGAGGCCCCAGCAGCACCAGTGTGTCCAAACACAGCTTCACACCAGCGCTCACACCCAGGCTGTAAACACACAGACCGGCCCGTCCGGACCCGATCGGATCAGCAGCGATTCAGATCTGCATCGCAGCAGAGACGCCTTCACACAGTCGGGCTGATCCAGAGAAGAACCAGCTGGTGGAAGGAGTTTCTGCAGGTCAACATCTAACACCTCAGAACCTCCCAGAACACCAGCCGGGCCACAAGATCTGCTGGATCGGGTCAATTCTGTTGATTTCTGATGGTTTTATCTGCAAAGATGCAGGAAAAATAAATTAAATGTACCCACAGAGCTGTTTTAATCCAAGCAAATAAATTCAGTTCATCACCTTGCGAGCTGCAACAAATAAAATGCTTAAAAGATATTCGATGATCAGAGCTGTTGCTGTCGGATTCCTTCCAAATGCTGCACAAATTAATCGACTGATCGATGCAGCTCGAATCAGTAAAAACGTTGATATTTTCTGCTAAAACTTGACACCAAACGCGTCAGTGAGCTTCCAGCCTGCACTGGATGATAAAAACATTTAACCAAGAAGTAAAAGAACCAGAACGGAACAAAAACAAGAAGCACAGCAACATGTTTCTACAGCTTCTGGCTGATAGACGCCGTTCTAGTCGGTTGTCTTCTGAAGCCATCATGCTGTTCAGGCCCATCAGTGGGTTTTGGGGTTCATTTATTTATTTAAACTTTATTTTACCAGGTGAGTTAAATGAGGACTGGTTCTCATCTTCAATCACGACCTGGTCAAGAGGCAGCACACAAACGAGTTCAGAAGGTCAGAGCTCTAAGGAGCAGCGGTGTGGTCCTTTAAATGCAGCGTCGTTGTTTCACAGCTGCTCTCTGAAGCCTCCGTTTGCTTCCTACGCTCTCAAACAGCCTCAGCTTCAAAGAAGAGACTCGACTTTGGTGTTCAGACAAACACTGAGCGGCCTGTTGGATCCACCTCTAACTTTACTTCACACAGAAAAAACTACAACTCAGGCCTTTGTCTCTGCAGAAGAAAGAAATCAGGACACAAGCAATGAATGGATGAGACAAGATGTT
>NW_007579964.1:75148-85182 GCF_000690725.1 Stegastes partitus
CCGTGCTTCATCATGACGCTGCCACCACCGTGCTTCATCATGATGAGACTCATTCACTGACCTGAGATGATCTTTATTCACTAACTGTGTAACTCGTAGCACCAACCGGCTGCACCTGAGTTTAATTAGGTGAGTAATTTTAAAGGAGGTGACTACTTATGAAGTCACCTGTGTTTTATTTTGAATTAATTGACATTAATTTTTAGAGTTGAGAATATTTATTCTAACAGTTTCAATTCTGCTAATTTGTTCTGAGCTGCAGTGAAAGTTTGTCGGTGTCGAGGGGAAAAAGTCAACAAGGTCTTTGGTCTTTTCACACACACTCACACAAACAGGCCTGTTTTCTGTCCTGAAGTCTGCTGTTTACACACTAACACAATAACACACACACACACACACACACACACACTAAGCTCAGTCAGTCAGTTCACAGGGTTTAGGATCAGACACACTGATCTGCTCTCGGTGTGTGTGTTGACTTTGCATCCATCACTTGACCGTCAGTCAGACTTGCACTTGAGGCCAGTTACACACACACACACACACACACACACAAACAAACACACACAAAGAATTTCACACATTCCTGAGGCGCCTGCAGTCCGACACACCTGAAGGTTTCCGACGGCCGCCTCATGGCCACTGAGGATGATCCAACCTCGAGGTCTCAGACACTTTCATCAGCATCGTGGAGTCAGACAGTAAAAACAAACGGCTTCAGACAGACACAAGACAACCACAAAGAGACACAAAATGACCACAAAGAGACACAAAAAGGCCACAAAGAGACTCAAAATGACCACAAAGAAAACCACAATGTGGTGCAAAATGTCTAAAACAAGTAAAACCACCACAAGAACACACAAAAGCACCTCAAAGAACCGACCACAATGAGTCACACAACAACCACAGGTCATGCTGAAGGCCCAGTATCTGGTGGATCAGCACTAGAACCACATCAACAACACCAATGTGATGAAAAACCACCACAAAGAGATGCAGACCACAAAAAGACATACAATAACCACAGACACAACAACAAAAGGACAGAATAAAGATCTCAAAGATAAAACCTCCTCAGACACTAAAACCAACAACAAAGAGACACAACCACCACACAGTGATGCAAAACGACCCAAAACAGACACACAGCCGCCTCAGAAACACACAAAATAACCACAAACAGACTACACAACCACAAAAACACCACAAACATCTTAAAACACCCACAAAGAGACACAAAACCACCTCCAGAGAGGAAAACTTGAACACAAAATAACTTCAAACTGAAGCAAACTCACAACAAAAGTCACCGATGACTTCACCAGCCATCGGTTTCTCTGTTACACGTTGTTCACTGAACCAGACGCTGCTCTTATATCTGCTGTTTGAGGCTCTGCTTCATCTCCTCTGACAGCAAACTGAACATGGAGCTGACCTGGACTCCAATAAAACACTCTGATTGTAACTACACGGGCAGAGGACACGTTTCAAGTCACTTAGGACAAGTTTTAAGTTCCTTTAGGCTACTTTCAAGTCATTTTACACTCGTCTCAAGTCAATTTAGACACATTCCAAGTCATTTAGGACATATCTGAATCATTTTAGACAAGTTTCAAGTCTATTTAAACTAGTTTCAAGTCATTTAGGACAAGTTTCAAGTCACTTTAGACTAGTTTCAAGTCATTTAGGACATATTGGAGTCATTTTTGACAAGTTCCAAGTCCTTTAGGATCAGTTTTAAGTCATTTTAGACTAGATTAAAGTCATTTAGGATAAGTTTCAAGTCATTTTATACAAGTCTCAAGTCATTTTATACAAGTTTCAAGTTACTTTTGACTAGTTTCACATCATTTAGGACAAGTTCCAAGTCACTTTACACAAATTCCAAGTCATTGAGGACAAGTTTCAAGTCATTTTAGACTAGTTTCAAGTCATTTAGGACACATTGGAGTCATTTTAGGCAAGTTCCAAGTCTTTTAGAATGAGTTCCAAGTCACTTCAGACTAGTTTCAATTAATTTAGACTAAGTTTCAAGTCCCTTTAGACTAATCTCGTCCCTTTAGACAAGTTCCAAGTCCTTTAGGATGAGTTCCAAGTCACTTTAGACAAGTTACCAGTAATGCCATTTTCAAGTCATTTTAGACTAGATTCAAGTCATTTAGGAGAAGTTCCAAGTCATTTTATACATTTTATACAAGTTCCAAGTCATTCTTCTTTGCACCAATGGACCAAGTCAAATTCCTGGTGATGTAAAAATTACTTGGCAATAAAACTGATTCTGATTCTGATTCTGATTTGGGACAAGTTTCAAGTTACTTTAGGCTAGATTCAAGTCATTTAAGACACACTGGAGTGATTTAGGACAAGTTTCAAGTCATTTTGGACTAGCTTCAAGTCACAGCTCCAGAACTTTTCATCACGGTGTTGGTAAAGTCCTCACCCGCTCGGAGCTGCTCTCCTCCGGCCGCTCCCCCTCACCGCCGCCGGCTTACTGTCCTCCAGCCGCGGCGGGGTCGTCGCTCCGCCGCCGTTCTGCCTCCTCCACCCGCCGTCCCGGTCCCTCCGCCGGAGCAGGCCGGGCTGCAGGGCTCCCTGTCCGGGGTGCGGAGGCTGCAGGCTGAAGATCCAGAGGAGGAGCAGAGAGAACCGCATGTTGGGTCGCAGAGGAGGCGGACGATCAAACAGCTGCAGCTCACATCTGCATCCTCACACTGACCACAAGCAGCGGCCAGCGCTTATATTCCGCCGCCGGCAGCCAATAGGAGCCGAGCAGCGCAGCGGAGCAGCCAATCAGAGGCCAGCAGCCAGGATAACGGGCAGAAAAAAAAACTTCTCACATCAGATTAAAAACTTCGTCTTTTGTCTCAAACTGCAAATAAAATGAACCAAAAGAGGCTCATTAAAACATTATTATGCCAGTCTATTTTAAATAACAGCTTTTAATAAATAATTACCAATTATTAACTAGTAATTATTAATTAAAACTATACTAGTAGGTAGTTGCAGCTTCACAGATGTCAGTTTTCAGGTTTAATCTATTAATTGACCTTTAAAATGGTCCCCACAGTATAAGCAACAACAATATTCATGATGGTTACATTAATAATAATAATTATTATTATTCTGTGCTACCTGGATCTACCTGCAAAGGTCATGACATCACATCTCGTTGGGAGCCAATCAGGTTGCAGTATGAAGTGTACACAGGTCTGATGTAGGAAGTGTGCAGGTTACAGATACTGTAGAGGACATTAAATGGAAAATTTATAGTGAAAAAATAATGTTATTTTTTAATTCTGTCAATAATTTTGTCATAATTAGACATTTTTATGTGATCATTTTATTATAGTAAGTCAAAGATTGACGTTGTACAATATTTCGGATTTTAAAAAATCAAATCTTAACCTTGTCTGTCACGTTGTCTTGATTTTATGTCATTTTATGATAATTGCGACTTTTTAATCAGAGAATTTTTTTTATCTCATAATTTGAACTTTTGTCATTATTTCATTGTGGTGAGTCATTGTTTTGACTTGTTCCGAGTTTTTATCTCTTAATTTTCATTTTAAAAAGAACATTTTTTTCATTTTGTACAATTATAATAAATTTTTCTTCTTTCATTTTTTTAACTGCGTCACTTCCGTTTACTGTGTTGGGTCTTTTGTGTTGAAACCTGTAACCGGAAACAGTCTTAACTGTCGTTGCTAACTTTAAGCTAACGAGCTTCTGCATTAGAACTAAATGAACATCCTCAGCTGCGGACTTTTAGCGTATTTTGACCCGTTTTAAGAAACGTTCATTTTAACCCGTTAGCTGACCGTGTTAGCATCTCTTTTTATACAGAGTGTAGTTTAGCACTGAGGCACTAAAAGGCTCCTGAAGAGCTGCTGCAGCAGTTAGCTCGCTCTGCTAGCATCCGCACACACAGTCTATGTTAGCATTCAGGCAGGTGCGGCTAGCTCCGGTAGCGGTTAGCTTGTTGGGCTAACTCAGCAGGATGGACCTGTTCGATGACCTGCCGGAACCGACACAGACCTCCGGTGAGTGGACGTTAATTAACGGCTAATGACAGTGCTAATGAGCGGTGTCGGTGAAGCTCAGTGAAGGCTGTCATCATGCTAACGGAGCTAAGGAGCGCAGACTTTGAATGGACAAACGTTAGCACTGGTGCGGCTGCAGAAATGGCATTGAATTAAGAAGATCTCCAACATCTGCAGCATCACCAAGAACAGCAACGACACAGGATTTCAATGATATTTAATTGCATTACGATGAAGTCATTAATATGTCAGTTATGACTGAAGAAATGCTCAGAATCAAGAGACTCAAAGCCTTCACAGAGGCTGCACGACCACTTTAAAGAGATGCAACAACACCATCAGGTGATTCAAAACAGCCACAAAAAGTCACATAACCACCAAAAATAACGGAAAATCATCTCAGAGAGCGGCGAAAAGGCCTTTTGGGGATATTGAACAGCCACGAGGAGGTGAAAACGACCTCAAAGAGACACAACACTGCCACAGAAAGCTGCAAAAACACCCCCAAAAGATGGAAAAACAACCACCAGGAGACACAAAACCAACTTAAAGAGATACAACAAAACCATTAAGTGATTTAAAACAGTTTCAAACAGATTCAAGGCAGTCTTAGAGATGCAAAATGACCATAAAGTGACTCAAAACCACTACAAAAGATGCAAAACCAGCTCAGAAGGAGGCAAAAACACCATAAGGGGACACAGAACAGCAGCAGAGGTGCAAAATAATCTCGGTTTCGACTCTCACAAGCTTTCTGCAGGTCTTAGGAAAAGCTTTGAACTCCACAGAACTCATAATTTAATTCTCAGATGTTTGTAAAATTTAGATTCTTGCCTGTGACAAGCAGCAATGGCAGTTATGACAGGTTTTGTATTTGATGACAGACTATAAGTAGGCGTTACATATCTATAAACTGGCAGTGAGATTATCTGTCAACTTGTCTGAGTCAAGTCCACATTCATTGATTAGACAGATTAGGATTTCTGCTCATATCGCTGTTTTTCAGTGGCGTGAAAAAGGTATTAAAGATCATTATTTGTTTGTTGAAAATATAGTTTGATTCTGTTCTTCTTCAGCTCCGGTTTCTGCGGCGCTCACAGCTCAACCACAGAACACCAAAGAAGAAGAGGAGGAGGAGGAGAAGGGATTAAAACGGAAACGAGAAGATGCAGAACATCACTCCGATAGAACGGCGCGAGAGGAGGAGTGTGGGGAGATCAAGAAAGTTTGTAAAGAAGGTTTTCAGCTGTTCCACCGCAATGTTTGTTTGCTTCTTTTCCTCTGATCAAAGCTCCGCGCAGAAGGAAAGCTGACATGCAGAGAGGACAGTGTACAGAGCTGCTGTTTGTCGTCCTGCAGGCCTCCCCAGGCTCAGAGGCTTCGTGGCGGCGAGGCGAGGCGAGCGCGAGGAGATGCAGGACGCTCACGTGATGCTGCCGGACATGAGCAGCTGCCTGCCGACGCTGCCGGGACACGTGTAAGAAAGTTATTGTATTAGAATGGGAATCACACATCAGCCACGATGCAGCGTTTCTCTGTAAACTGAAGCACTTCAGATCCGTCTGAGGGCTGCAGCTTGTTGGACGTCGTGTCTTTCTGTCCTGCAGGTCTCAAGTCTCTCAAAATTTGTCCAGAATGAATAAAACCAGTTCAGCATGACTAAAAACCAGTCCAAAAAGACTTGAAAATGTCCAGAATGACTTGAAATGTGTCGAAAATGACTTTAAACTTGTCTGAATTAACTTGAAACGGGTCCAGATTGACTTGAAAATATCCAAAATGACTCCAGGAGGTCCTAAATGACTTGAAAATAGTCTAAAGTGACCTGAAACTTGTCAAAAATGACTCCAATGTGTCCTAAATGACTTGTAACTTGTATAAAGTGACTTGTTGCTTGTCCTATATGACTTGAAACATGTTCTAAATGACTTGGAACTTGTCCAAAACGACTAAACCAGAACAACCTGCAGACTCAGAACTGCAGCTTGTTGAGAATCATCTTTTTTTTGTTTGTTTGTTTCCTGCAGGTCTCGAGTCTCGTACTTCGCCGTCTTCGATGGTCATGGTGGAGCTCGAGCGTCTCAGTTCGCCGCCGAACATCTTCACCACACTCTGGCCAAAAAGTTCCCCACCGGTGAGTCAGTAACGAGTTAGATGTTGGGATGTAGATGAAATGTCACAGTTATAGATTCAGATTTAAAGGTTCAAGTTCCAGGTGGACAGTGGAAAATCAAATTTTTATTTTGGGTTTTACATCGTCTGGCTGATAAATGGTTTTATTTAGGCGACTTTAAGAAGAATGATCTCGTCTTTTAAACCTTTCAGATCTCAGAGGGTTCATGGTTTGAGTCTTGTGTTTCAGGAGACCCTGAAAACATGGACAAGCTGATTAAAAAGTGTCTCCTGGACACTTTCCGACAGACGGACGAGGAATTCCTGAAGAAAGCTTCCAGCCAGTAAGACTTCAACAAGCAGAATGTTTCTCATGTGAAATAAACGTCGGAGTCGAGCTGCAGCGAAACATTTCCACCGATGTTTGTGTGAACAGGAAGCCGGCGTGGAAGGACGGATCCACGGCCACGTGTGTGCTGGTGGTGGACGACATGGTGTACGTGGCCAACCTGGGAGACAGCAGGGTGAGCTGGCTTTGATCTGGTCACTAGAACCAGGACGAGGGTTTAAACACGTCGATGTTTCAGCCAGAGACACAAAAATATGGGAGAATATGCGCAGAGCAGATGTAAACAATGATCCTTATCCTTAAAACCAACGTGCAGAATATTAAGACTTTGATTAAATTTAACAATTTTAAGCATCGTTTTCGGTTCCTGAAAAGCTGCAGTTCACATGATATGTTCAAGTTCCCAAACTTTAAAATCCTGCTGCTTCGCTGTTAGTTGCAGCCGTGCAGGAAACTCAGAACCACTTCTCTGTGTGTCTGCAGGCGGTGTTGTGTCGGATGGAGGCGGCGGCAGCAGACGGTCAGAGGAAGCCGGTGACTCTGGCGTTGAGTAAAGAACACAACCCGACCATCTATGAGGAGAGGATGAGGATCCAGAGGGCCGGAGGCACCGTCAGGTCTGGACCAGTCCGATCTGGTAGTCGATCTGATCCCAGCTAGGCTAACGCTAACGCCCATCTGTTTGTGGCTCCTGCAGGGACGGCCGGGTGCTCGGCGTCCTCGAGGTGTCGCGCTCCATCGGAGACGGTCAGTACAAACGCTGCGGAGTGATTTCAACGCCGGACCTGAGGAGGTGTCAGCTCACAGCCAACGACAGGCAAGAACAGCTGATTGGTTGTTAGCAGAACAGCCTCCCTCGCTGTTAGCATGACAGAAAACATTAAGTTTAGCTCTATGTGGTAATTAAAAAGCTTGATTTCAAACATGCTCACGAAAGAATATCCGTCGCTTTTATCCAGTCCAGAATTTGCCCAGAAAATTTGCTGAAAACAAGTTTTTTTTTTTTTGCGGTGGATACAGACAGATTGGACTTATATTGTAAATATTGTATTTTATATAGATTTTATTCAGAGTTTCTTTCATCTAGGTTTCAGCTGCTGACGTTCTTCTTTCTCTCTGCAGGTTCATCATTCTGGCCTGCGACGGTTTGTTCAAAGTGTTTTCAGCCGATGAAGCTGTAAAGTTCGTCCTCAGCGTCCTCCAGGTGTCTCTCTGCTTCCTGTCTGGTTTATCTTATTTTAATGTTTTTTAAATTATTTTTGATTACCGTAGTTTAGAATATCTTATTTTAGATTATTTTATTTTAATTTAGCTCTTATTAGCTTATTTTATATTATCTTCTTGTTTTATTTTAGATGATTTTATTTTATTTTAAGTAAAGGGCGTAATAATTCCCGTCTCTGCCTGCAGGGCGGCAGCGTGGAGCAGCACCCAGAGCTGACGGAGGAGGAGCTGAAGTTGGAAGCCGCCTGCCAGCAGTTGGCCGGCGAGGCGGTGAGACGAGGCTGCGCCGACAACGTCACTGTGATCCTCGTTTCTATTGGTTACTGAATGTACGCATCATCATCATCTTCATCATCGTCATCATCGTCATCATCATCATCTGAATTCTGCTCGTCGTCGTCTCGTCCATTTTCCAATAAAAGCCTTTTTTCTTTACGTTCCTTTTGAATCGTGTTTGACTTTTACCCCGCAGCTTTATTGACACATTTATCTAAAGCAGAATCACAGTGAGACGATAAAATGTAAATATGAGTTGAAATTATAAAAACAAAACGTTAAAAAAGATAAAACGTTAAAATAAGGAAGAACATTTAAATACAATAAAAGAATAGAAAAAAATAAACAATTCTGAGATCTAAAATAATTCTGTTTGAATTTTAGTTGCTGAAGTTTCCCACATATTAATAATTATGTTGTACAGATCAGAAAACGTCATAAACGCACTGTTGAGTTCTCGGCAAACAGAAGATCCTGCACATCTCATCACATCTGAAAGCTTATTTACTATAACAATGATGAATGACATCATGTCTGAGCTACAGTGACTAGCTGTTGTATTAAATAAAAGTCATTATTGTTAATAATATTAACACTGATAATAATAGTTTATCTTGGGAACCTGTGGACATTTTTCTTTAGTTCATTATTGAACAGAGTGAGTGGGTGTAGTTCCACTCCGGGCCGCCGGGGGTCGCTGTCGCCGGGGGGTCGCTGTCTCGCCGCCGGCTGCCTCAGCTGTCGGTTAGCAACAAGTACAACAACAGCAGGATGCGGAGACACAGCTGTTAGTCGGAAAACTCCGCAAACTCCGTTTATTCCCGGATTCAGCCGAACCGAGCCGACATGCGGGACCGGCGGGAGCGCGTGCACGGTTCCCCATCGATCCGGCGCCTGTGAAAGTATCGATTTGGCGCGTGGACGGAGGCTGAAGTGCGTTTTCCCGGTTTGTGCGTGCGTGCGGAGTTTGATGTGGCAGGAGATGACAGCTAGCGGGCTAACTGCAGGCTAGCTGAACGGTGACAGGCTAACTGGAGGCTAACGGGCTAACTGCAAGCTAACGGGCTAACAGCCAGGATGAAGAGGCTTTGATAAACTTTATCAGCAGCCGGACAGACACACAGACACAGACCGTCATGGACTCTCTGCTGGACTTTGAGGAGTGCATCAAAGACTCACCTGAGTTCAGGTGAACACACCCACTCACACGCACACGCACACGTAGAGCATCTCCGGGCTGCGCATGTGCAGTAGTGCTGAATTAATATTTGTATTAACGTTATTTGTAGTTGACAGTAGAAGCAGGAACTGTTTCTGTGGTAGAGAGTTGTTCAGGGAAGCAGTGGACGTCCAGTGGAGCGAAATCTCTTTTCAGGATAACAGTTCAAATGTATAAATGCTAATAACACTAAAAAACAACAAAAAACAAAGCGTGTTTCCATTCAGCTCCACCGTCAGTCTCATGTCTCAGATGAAGTGAAGCAGCCAGATACCACCAGGATTCTCAGTTTTAATTTATTTTATTCATGCACTTTCTGCACCTTTTGGTAATTTCGATGACATGTAAATTAATTCTAAAGAAAATCCCACATACGCTGCAGCATCTACAGCAACATACAGGCTGAGGAACTGTGTGTTTTCATTACGAGGCTGAATGTTTGCTCATCTATTTATTTATTTTCCACTCTTGCAAATGTTATTGCAGTTCAGCAACCAAACTGTGTAATGATCCACTTTATACGCAAGAGAAGAAATAAAGTGGTTCTGGAGTGAAACTGCGTTTGGTTTTGTGAACGTTCATCCTGAGCTGCTTTGTTTCAATGAAAGGCAATGAAATACAGATTTTTCAGATGATTTTGGAGACATGAGTGCGATACTTTTAAGATTTTAAATACAAATATGAAAAAGATGATGTGATATTTGCTCCGTCTGTGTTCCTGATGATGTTTTATTTATTCATGTTTTAGGCTGAATCTGGATCAGTTTGAGGCGGATGTTTCTGTGCTGGAGACACAACTGGACAAGGTACA
>NW_007579965.1:0-29095 GCF_000690725.1 Stegastes partitus
AAAAAAGTCATACTATAGCATGTCGTTTTTGTCAAAAAAGGTCACGCTTCAGAATATCCTGAAAACGCATCAGGATGTAGTATATAGTGAATATACTTCAATGCACCGTTAGTGCTCGGACCCTAATAATAATTCATAATCATTGTGGAAACTGATCAATTATAAGCTTAATATTAGTATTAATAGTGATTTCCACGAACAATAAATGTAATTTTTAATTTTTTTAAGGGCAAGTTTTTATTTCGGTCTATAATCTGAATGAAGGCTTTTATTACAAATCACTCAAACCTGAATTTCTAGGATTTTTTAATCCTTAAAACATGAAGAAAATGGTTTTGTTTTGTATTTTCTGATTTATTGAGTGGTTTAAAAAAAAACAAACTAATATCCCCTCTGATGTATTAGAATTAAAACTCTTTAAACAAACAAAATGAAAGAAGAAATTTGAAGCTGGATTTATCAGATGTTCACATTTCTGTTGCTGAAATTAAAGCAAATTGGTGCGTAGTTAACTTAATTACGCCTCATTTGAATGTTTAAACGTTACATTTAGTTCAGTGTTATTCTCAGTAATCAGCTTTGAGTTTTATTTTAATGTCTGTCAGTTAAATCGTGGTTTCCAGTAAACATAAGTGATTTAATCAGTGTTCTTAAATGTGTTTCTTCTTCATACAGAGATCCAGAAATCTTAAATCTCACCAGCTTTTCAGTTTTATTTCTGTTTGTGTTTTTGCAGAGCGGTTACAGAACGTTTTATTCCTCAGAACATGGAGAAAACTGATTTGTTTTCTGATTTTTTTGGACAGAAATGTGTTATTTGAAGTGATGAAATGAGACGTCTCCTCTGCAGATTCCTAAAACCTTTGATTCTAAAATGTCAGTGACATAAAAACAGACGTTCTGAGGCAGGCTTCGTCCAACATTCAGGTTTCTGTTGTGGAAAATGATGCATTTTTGTGCAATTTTAAACCATTATTTATTGTATTATGGTGATAATAAGTAAACATTCGTCACCTCTAGTTTCTCCTCTAAAGTAAAAAAAACAAACAGAATCGATCCAACAGTAAATATTCTATTTATTTCTTTATCAAAACACGTGGTACAAAGCGAAGGTCCGTCTTCAGGGTCGTTTATGTGGCGAACTTCTTCTGGCGGACCGGCGCAGGCAGCTGGGCCATGACGTCCAGCAGGGGGCGCTCCACCACGGCCAGGGAGAGGTCGTCCAGCAGAGCCACGCTCAGGACGTTCTGAGGGACGAGATACCAGCAGGTCAACACACAAGCTCAGGGTGTCACAGGTTAAAGGCAACGCTACCAACACCGAGGAAACAGACGCAAACATCTGAATACAAAAAGTTCTCTCTCATTATTCTGGCGTTTAGCAAATTCAGAGCTGCCTGTTTATTATCAAACCCTCGGTCCAGGATGGAACTATGACCACATCCGGGATGTTCCAATAAGCGGGCTTCAAGGCTGAAGATCAAGACATGTTGATTCAAACGGAGCTTTATGGTGTTGCTTCAGTGTCGTCGGTAGGAAAAGCCGCCCCGTCGATAAAAGTTACTTCTTTCAATCAGAGGGTTACAGAGGATTAACTGATCCGGATTAACCAGCCGAGCAGTTCAGTTCTGGGTGACGACATGCGGTTCTCTTTGATGTGATTAACGTCAGACGACGTGTGAACAACTCGGCGATCGGATCTCACGTGAGCACGTCACTAACAAACAAACACGCTGCTGACTGAGGCGTGATGATGAGCTGACACGCATGACCAACGCTCGGCCCACGAGACGCAACCATCAGCCGACCGCGACTTCAAACAGACAAAAGTTACTCCTGGAATCAATTTAGGGGAATTTCGTCATGACAAAAACCAGGATCAAGACATTATTCTGTGATGATGAACAGGCTGGTTTAACTGTAGGGAATGATTCAGGACTTTGATGTCAATGATCATAAACAGGATGTTCTATGAAGCGGTGGCATTACGTGGGCAGCACCGTACCTGGAAGTTCTTGCAGATCTTGAAGGCGTGGCTCTGCCGGGCTCTCTCCGGACCGGGGAGACTCCTCAGCACCGTCTGGTTGAGGAGCAACGTCCTGGACTCGGGGAGCGGCTGCAGAGGCCAGAAAACAGTGAGTTTAACCACATTTATGCATGAATTTGTTCTTTAATGTGAGCAGATCGTAGTTAATCCGACTTTAAGCAGCGACACACAGACCGTCAGAATGTTCTGGTCCAAACTGAATGCTTCGTATTTTATCTGAACTTTAAGATTTCTGCTGTGAGCTCATTAATTAAGCCTGAATCAAGTCAGGATTTAAAATAACACAACCAGCAAATCAGAAAGGCTGCAGTGTAGCACAAACTATGTTTAGTTTGTCTGTGAGTGCTTTTAAAACATGAAACTAAAGGAAGACGCTGATAATTCACCTACCATTTAGGATCATTTTTATCTTTAGTTTCTCACCTTTGCATTAGAACGTAGTGAAGCTGAAGCCTGACTAACAGATGATCTGATCTACTTGTTCGACATTTCAGATTCTGAATCAAAGACATGATGAGAAATAAGCGTTAAAAATCCAGGTTTTTATCTTTAATAGCTCCTCAGATGTTCAAACAGCCTCAATGTGTGAACAGAAAGAGCTGAAAGTGGGTCGACGGGTGATTTTTAAATAATGTTCATCTGGGAAAGTCGTCCGTACATGAAGGTAAAACTTGACAGATTTCACGTTAAACATCCAGAATTTATATTTAAAAGGTTTCACACAAACCAGAGACGGTCGATCAGAAGGAAGCTGATGATGTTAGATGGAAAACAACCGATATGCTGCTAATTTAATCAGAATATCTGTCAGAAAAATCAGGATTTGATCAAATTTGATAACATTTGATAATTTCCCCAAATCGTTTAAGGTTGGTCATCTGTTCAAACATCAACTGTTTGTTTTATTTTTTTTGTTTTGTTTGTTTAATGATGTTGTTTTTTAAAATTATTTGTTGAAATACCTTTAAGAAACAAAAACAAACCAACTCTCTACCTGAACAAGTCTTTCCTGCTCCTTTCCCTCCTGCACCGTACGTTTATTTTATTATGTGTAAATTGATTGTTTTTAAATTGTGTTTAGAAATACAGAGAAACTGATGGCACACATTTACAGGTTCAACAGATTTAATGTTCTATTTTCCTCATACGGTTCATCGCTGCAGCACGTTTTCTGTTAAAACGAGGAGCATCAGCAGAGTTATTCTTTTATTTATTTTAAGTTTTAGACCTTTTAGATTCCAGAAAGCAGCTTTTTAACACAAAAACTGCAGATTATAGACTCTCTAAATCCAAAAACTTAACTTTTTCCACCAGAGCTGTGAATATCTAATCAGTGCATTGAATAAAAACGTAAATACAATAATTATTTTTGTGTTGTCATATTGAAATATTGTGTTTCTCTGCACTTGTATGATCCCACACGTGGAGCTAAATGCGGTTCTCACCAGACTCTGGTCGATGATGCAGAACATGAAGGTGTCGTTGAGGAGGATGTGCGTCGGGTTTCTGGGGCTGAAGCCGACGCTGGTGACCGGCGTGTCCCTCTTCAGCCACACACTGTGCAGACCCTGCTTCTGCAGCTTGCGGCTCCACTCGGTGTACTCCTGCTGCAGCAGCGAGAACTCGAAGATCTGCAGCAGCAGCGAACGCCAACACGTTAACGATCTGCGGGTTAATAATGGGTAACAAGCTGCAACAGGAGGGTCTGGACGACGCTTACCTGCTGGTCGGCGTGAACGGAGACGAGGCGGCTGGAGGTCGGGTGGATGGCGATGGCCGTGGGACACGAGCTGTGCACCGGGACCGCACAGTGGAGCTGCAAACAGCAAACAGAGGCGTCTGAGTCGATCTGTAAACGCTGATCTGGGTCCAATTTGTTTGAAAATAATCCGCTTTGTCAATGCAGAGGTTTACTGAGTCTTTATGTAAGGAGAGAAAATGAAGCTGCAATAAAGCCGGACCGACCTTCATCTTCTGCAGGTTGTAGACGTGGATCTGACAGTCGGTGTTGGCCGTAGCCAACCATCTACCGTCCTCGCTGGGAAACAGCAGGTGGACCGGCTGTCTGGAGCCTGAACGAGACAGAAAACCCACAGGAAGCAGTGAAATGGTGTCAAACAGAAAGCTGCAGGGTTCTGGGTTTAGTTTAGTGTCATGATGTTTGGGTTTACTGCAGTGTTTAGAAGTTCTGATGATTTGATCCATTAAAAACACAAAGATGCTCCATTAGCTCGGTGTGTTGTAGTGCACTACTTCAACCACTAGAGGGCAGACTGAAGCAGAAAACACTGGACATGATGATGATCTGTAACGTTTAAAGTGACGTTATCTCCTTTTTCAGGCTCAAAACATCATCAAACGTTTAGTCTAAAGCTCATAAAGTTCACATTTTGGGCAGTTTTATGTTCAAACAGTTTGGTTTTATCCATCTGAAATCTTCAGGATGCTTCTCATCGACCAGCTTGAAAGTTATTTAAATATAAACTGTTGATATTCGATAAGTTTTAGCTCCATATGTCAAATACTCGCTGAGATATTTTTGTTGAACAGTTGATGAAGTGGAACATTTTTGTAAATTAGCACATTTTTAATTCTCTGATTGTAAAAACCTGATTTAAAAGACGTTTTATCTTAGAAACCAGGGAAACTGATCACATGTAAAGTTAGAACTGTGATATTTTAGATTGTTTAATTAATGACATGATGAGAAATAACAAGTTTTATCTTTAACATTTGTTCAGATGTTGTCGTTCAAACATCCTCAAATTTAAACGTGAGAGAAAACCTGCTGAAATCGGATTTTTACTAAACTTTATCCTGAAAAATGTTTAACATATGAAGCTAAAATTTAACAGACATCTTTATAAATATCTATATTTTATGCTATAAACGTTTCAGACAGATCAGAGACGGCTGAGCAGATTCTTGCGCTGCGACCACCAGCTGACTTTCTGTGTTAACAAAAGCAAACAGCTGCTCGTCACTGACCGCTGATGGACCCGGACTCACCGGACTTGTGTCGGAGGGTTTGCAGGTATTTACACTCCAGCTGGTTCAGAGCGACGACGACGACAGACGACTGGCTGGAAGCGGCGAACAGTCTGGAGGAATCGGCGGAGAAGCAGAGCTGGTGAACCGACTGGAGCTCTCTGGGCAGTTTGGACACCTGGAGGGAGGAAGAAGAATCCTGATGAATAGGAAACGTTCAGACGGATCGGTGAGCGATGATCTGCTGAGGACGGACCTTGGTGATGCTGACGCTGTTGTTGCTGTACTGCAGCTTGTAGAGTCGGACGCTGGAGACGGTGGAATAAACCAACCAGCCTCCACACGGAGACACGGCGCTGCAGCAGATGTGATCTTCTCCCTGCAGGACGAGTTTCATCAATGATTCAGTTAAACTGGTCGACAAAAACTAGTCAGCCACCACCACCGTGGGGGATATTCAGGATGTTCGTCATTAATTGGGACCGAATGTCTGGAGATCTGAAATTGCTATTCGGACCAGCCCTACTGTTCAGAAAAAAGCATTTACGTATTTGTGTATGTTGCCGGTACGTATTTAATTAAAAGTTAAAAATCTTTCTGTGTAAATATCTCATGTTCCAACGTGGACACCTGCAGCTTAGAGACCAGTGCGTCCTGTATATGCACACATTTGTTTTCTTTTAGTGGGTGGAGCTTATATTCAGGAGCCTCAATAGTCTGGAAACTATGGTATTAAAAAAATAACACTCCAATGTTTTTCTGATGAATTAACAGTTGGTCACGATGCCGTCTGTGTCGTTTTCTTTCTGTGCAGGATTTAATAAAGTCACAACAAGCCGATGTCGAAGATTCAGAGCGAGACCAGACCCCACGTTAGTGACCGATCACATCACGCAGACTGAAGTTCTACGGACGGATCGTTGGGCTTCTTTTCATTTCTCTACGGCATCAACACACCTTCCTCTTCAGCTGCAGCAGCTTCTCTGGTTTCCTCTTCAAAGGCAAACTGTCGCCAGGCTTCCCTGTTAACACACGTTTAATATCAGCTGAAGGCACAATTAAAGGTCACATTTATTTACATGCACAAAGAAGAGCACTTAAATTATCTGAGCTGCACCATCAACAAAACAAGCTGGAGCCCAAATATCATTTAATGAATGTCAATAATGCTTTAATGTCTAGAATGTGACAAACTGTATGTGAGAGGAAAATCTGTCAGAAGTATTTGCTTCAATAAGGATTGTTCCACATCTTCACATCTGTCAGCAGCACAAACGACAAATGACAGATAACTCCGTCTTCACAAACCTTCAGAAGACCCACTTCTCCATCGTCTACCTGAGACAACATTAAATTAAACTTAAGTCATCTCTATTTTTGTCGTTTCTACTGAGTCACATCTACTCAGCTTCAGTTTATTATTATCTCAAGCGAACAACAAAAGAAGTTCTCTGAAAATCTACAAACATGGAGTTCTCTGTTTTGCAAATGAACTCTTCTTCCGTTTTCCTGCTTGTTGAACCATCCTGTAGTCTTTCTTGTTCTGTTTTACATCTCAGAGTCAGACTGTGGTGTTTTTTTTCCTCACCGTTCCCGTCGCTCTCTCCGAGCCTCCAAAGCTCCAAATGATCAGGAAACTGGAAGAGCAGCAGTCCGGCTTTCTTCGCACAGCTGACGAGGTTTCTCTACACGAGGACGGGCAGAGGAAGTCGTTTTTATTACACTTGATTATCAAAAGCCTGTTTTTGCATGAACATTAAAAGATTAAAACAGAAACACACAAGAAACTAGTTTGTTAATGAACGTTCTCGCCTACAAAAGCATCAGATAAGTATTAATGCTATTATTTATTAATCATCCTGTATTGTTGTGGTGGTAACACAGTAGTAAGATAGAATTAATTTAAAATCACAAAACACTCTAATCAACCTAATTACAGAGCAAAAATAAACTCATCTTAAATAAAACATTTAAGGAACACAAACTGAAGCAATGAAAATTAGAAATCATTTTAGATATTTTCTGTCATCAATACTAAAAAAATAGAACAAACTCCTTCCAAGAATCATGTTCAAGCCTTCATGTGTGATTTTTAACAGACTGCATCAGAACAATAGTGCAAAATTGATCCGGTTATAGTTTTATTATTTTCTTGTTTTGGAGAAAAGAAAAAAAAAATATCAAAGATGCTCTTCTATATAATACACGATATATACTAGATGCTCTTGTGACTCGTGACGGGTTTTGTTCTGCTCGTTCTCTACTCACATGAGGAAACGCGATCTTGCGCTGCGCCGCCTCCTGTGTGTTCTTCTCCACTTTGTCCAGCAGGGGGCGCACTGACAGCTGGGTGTCCATACCTGCAGGGAAACGATGAACATCCCATCATGTGACTTTATAGTTTATATGTGAACACACAAACAGGATGCCACGGTGGTGATAAACAGCCTGATGTCTATATGTGGTGATGGACTAAAAAGAGACGTAGAAACCAAACCTGCTATTGTACCAGTTTAAGGTTTAAAAAAGCTTTATTATAAAACTAGGAGCACTTTTATTCATCACACAGAGGGATGGCAGACAGCATTTGTTGTTTTTTGTAGATTTAGCGTCTTGATCATCCTCCTGTGTTTGGCTTAAGGAACACATTTATGAATAAACAGATTATCTCTAACACTGACCTCCAGAAACCACGGCGGTGTCGGTCAGAACCAGCGCCCTCACGTCATGCGAGTGGCTCTTAAAGGTCCTGGTTCTGACCCACTCGGGGTCCTGTCGGTCCACAGTGGAGGAGAGGAACTGGAACTGGACGACGGTTCCCTCCGACGTCCCGGCGATCAAACTGCTCTCATCCTGTCAAAACATCCACAAACATCAGCGGCTCTGCGGGGACGCGACCGACAACCGGCTCCTGGAACTTCCCGTCCGCTGACTCTCACCTGCGACACCGACAGCGCCAGAACGTCCCACTTGGTGACCAGGTGGGTTCGGACCAGAGTCCCCATGGACCCGTCCCAGATCTGCACCTTCCCCGCCGAGTCGCCACTGACGATGGTGTTGTCGGACAGGAAGGCGACGCTCCAGACCACCACCTCCCGGGTTTTGGACGTCCCCACTCCTCTCTCCACCAGCAGCCGGTGGGTCGCTCGGCCTGCCGGCAGGAAACCAGAGAGTCAGGATCAGTTAGTGGAATCAGGAAACCGTGAGCGAATTCTAAAGCTTCTCTACAAAATCATCATTCAAACTGAACCATCATCCCGCTGCCTTGTTCCTTCTTTATTCATTAACAGACTGTTACTACAGACAGTGAACGCACCACAGACTGTTACTACAGACAGTGAACGCACCACAGACTGTTACTACAGACAGTGAACACACCACACATGTTAAAGCACCTTCAGCTGCATAAATTCCATTAAAGTTGCTCTACAAGTGAAGTCCTAATAAAGAAAACAGGAACCAGTTCTTCTGATGTTTGAGTGTTTTAACTCGTGTTTGGTTCGGTGCAGGTGGACTTACCGGTCTCTGTGTCAAAGATTTTGATCATGTCCATCATTCCAGCAGCGATCTGTGCACCAGAGGGATGCCAGCACAGAGATATGATGCGACCTAGAAACACAATAAAAAACAATCAAACAGCTGCGGGAATCAACCGTTGCTAAATGTGAGTTAGAAAACAAAGCGTCCTCTCACTTTTCTGCCTGTCGAGGTTTCTTTGGAACTGAATCTTCTCCTTCAGGATCTCAAACAGCTTCACTGTTCCGTCCTCACAGCCCACCTGACAAGCAATACATTTATTTAATCCACAGCTGAAGGCTCTCCTCTAATTCCAACCCAGGAATCCTATTTATAAATACAAGATCCACGAGGTCCCGACTCACCGCCAGATGAGTCCCCTGGCTGTTGCAGCTGATGGTCCAGATCGGTCCTCCGTAGGCCTCCACAATGTACTGAGGCCTCAGGTTCTCCAGGTCGTACTCTGTGATCTCACCGTTCAAACCGGCGCTAAACAGACGCTGACCGACCCAACACAGAGCCTCCACAGCTCTGCCGTCCCGACCGGGGATCACCTGAGAGACAGAATCAGGACAGATCTGGAGGTTAGCTCCTCCATGACTGACATTAGTGGGTCAGTGAGGTACGGTGAGCTTAAAGTCAGAGTTGTCTGAATCACAAAAGTCTTTAACCTGCTAGATCACCATGGTAACTGATGCTGCACAGCTAGCTCTCTACGGTAACTGATGCTGCACAGCTAGATCACCATGGTAACTGATGCTGCACAGCTAGATCACCATGGTAACTGATGCTGCACAGCTAGATCACCAT
Source organism: Stegastes partitus (assembly GCF_000690725.1). Lineage (NCBI taxonomy): Eukaryota > Metazoa > Chordata > Actinopteri > Pomacentridae > Stegastes > Stegastes partitus. The sequence continues at coordinate 9,361 of NW_007579965.1, forward strand.
GGTAACTGATGCTGCACAGCTAGATCACCATGGTAACTGATGCTGCACAGCTAACCTGCTCTGGAGGAGATTGTGGGCAGACTTCAGGATTGTAATTGGCTGTACGAAATGTCTCACTTTAAACCAGTTCTTTTTCTGATGATTCTGAGTGACACAGATTAATCGGGGCTCCAACGTGCATCAAATTGATTGGTCGCACCAGAGCTCCTGACATTTAACAGGTCTGTCTTTCCATCCATGGGGCGGCTACCCAGCTACATTAAATCACTGTGCCTTCTGGGATTGTGAAATTGAATTTCCCTTCTGGGATGAATAAAGTATTTTTCATTTCATTCATTTCATTTCTTTCAACGAATGTTTTGTCACACATTAGCCTGAGCTGCTGCACTACATTAACTAATTAGGGGCTAGAGGCTTCGTTGTGCACAGCCAGCTTAGTATCTACCAGTGCATGTGAGGAGTTCAGGGCACATCAGTAAATTATAGTGATTAGAAAACAGCTTCTTTGGGCCCCCCTATAGCTCACCTGGTGGAGCGGGCGGCCCATGAACAGGGGCTGTAGTTCCCCGATGCAGCGGTCGTGAGTTCGAATCCCGCTCACGACCCTTTGCTGCGGGTCTGTCCCCATTCTTCTCCCCCCTTTCCTGTCTCCCTCTACTGCACTAAATAAAGGCAAAAAAGCCAAAGAAAACAGCTTCTTTCATTACTAAAAGTCTCTGTATACACTTTGGTCACACCGCTCCACCGTACACTGCATGTAAATTATTTTCTTGTGGAAAACATTGAGATATGGCGAAACAGCAAGTTTATGCTTAAGTTTATTTATTGCAGAGAATGCAGCCAAATGCTCGGCTGGAGACAGAGACTTTGGTGTTGGAGCGTCATCGCTTTGAACTAAAAGAAAAAACCACAATATCTCCAAGAGTCTAGTCCTGTCTGAGTTTCAGCACCAGGAAACAACAAACCGAAGAAGCAAGGAGTCAGAAATCACATTAACCACAGCTTAACAAACAGCCAAAGACAAGCTGCCTTTGACTAACTTAGTCCTGGATCATCCTCTAGGAAAAGAACTAAACATTTACTTGCTCCTTAATTCGTGTTTATAGCCATTTACATGTCAAAACGTGTATTATTCAGATAGTGGGTACACCGGTGCAGCTGTTACCTTCTCCTGGTAGTAGCTGTCAGTGAAGTTGAAGATCTCCACCGCTCCATCACTCCGGGCCACAGCCAGCCGCTCCGTCCGGTGGTTGAACGCCATGGCTCGGATGGCGCTGGGCATGTAGTCGAAGAAGCGAACACGGTGCACCTTGAACTCACCCATTCTTCACGATTAATGGGGGAGAAAAACACTGTTAGCTTATTATTGGTGGAAACCAGTTACACAATCTCAGTCTGCTCCCCTCACGTGTTAGCATGCATTCAGGTCCCAGAGCTAACCAGTGATTTTTATACAAGTACAGTGAACGGCGGTGTTTGTAAAGCTTGAAAGGTCGTTTAAAAGCAGTTGCCGTTACTCTTAGAGTATCTATAGAGTCTGGACAGACTCCTCTAGCAATCAGGATGAAAAACTATTCAGTCAGCTGAATGATAAAAGAGAAGTTTAATCTTTTTCCCGAGGTGCGACAGTTGGGTTCAGGCCATTTAGCGGGCGGTCCGCCATCTTTGTTTTGGTTCACAAACAGGGGCGCAACTTGAGAAACGACTTAAAAATCTTTCTTATTCTTTCATCGATTTTATATTTTTTCACCCGGATGGCTAAAGAAGCCTTAGCGGGTTACGGAAATAAATTCAGAACTTATATCAGCCTTTTTAAAGACTTGTTCTGCCCTTTAAATCTCCCCACTTCTACAAACACCAATGCTTAGCTCTGCGACCAGAATGCATGCTAACGCATGAGTCGCACAAACAAACTGAAGCTACAGGTCCGACAGCGACGCGTAACACGTCACAGTTCAACAACAACAATTCGCTTAAGTTCAGCGGTGTTTCCGTAAATACTAAACATAAATTACCTGCTTTTTGTCCTCACAGTCACTAAACTTTCCTCTAAATTATCGCCACACGCTTGAAAACATCGCCAGCCACGTTGATGACCTCTGAGCCGGAAATGAAACTGGCAGGTGGGAGCGGAAGTACGTCATGACGCTGTGAGCACGTACAGCGCGCGGGAAACGATACCGGAATATAAACAGAGTGAAGCTGCTGCGTTTGGATGTAATTTAATGTAAATGTGCTGATTATTTATGGTTTTATTGTTGTTTTTGTAGCACAAAAGTGTTTCTCATCTGACGGGACGATGGTTCAAATAGTTGTAAGGTAAGAAAAGTGAACGAACTTTACTTTATCTGCCATTTTACTGGGAGTAAATGTGTATTTTTATCAGACAGTTGAGGTAATAATGGTTGGAACATGTCCTCAGAGTCATTAAAAAACTCTTCATAAAAAAGTACAGTGAAGAAGTTGTAATAAGAGAATAAAAAAAATAAAATCATGAGGACAAAACAATTTGTTTCTACCGGGAGGGATCGGTATGTAAAAGCTAAAATATTACTTATTAAGTAAACTGTGAATGAAAAGTGGCACAAGCCGACCTGTAAAGTAGCACACGATGATTATTAAACGTTATTAATATTGTGAGTTATGTCTATGTTTGTCTGTGCTGGCAGTGTAAATGTTGGACGCTGACAGTGGAGTTTGATGTGTAGAAACCTGTCCTGCAGTTTAACTTAAGATAAAAATATAATATAGCACATATGTAATACAATAAATATTATTGTCAACAGTATTACATGTGTAATTATAAAAACAGTAGTTCTAAAAGGTTTTCTATTACGTGTTTATTACAAAAAAAATAAAAATAAAATTCGTAAATGGACCTTTAAAGTAGTTGTATTTGTAATTTTCTACTGCTTTGTTTTAGGAATAATTAATTATATTACTCTGCATTATTGTGATTATGGCTACAGGTGATTTTTTGGTAGTTTTACAGGTTGTTTTTATGACGTACTTTTAGCAAAAACTGTCCCAAAAATATGTCAAATTCATAAATTGACCTTACAGTGATTATATTTGTACTTTTCTGCTGGTTTGTTTTACAAATATTCAATTATATGACTTGGAATTATTGTTATTAAGGTTGCAGGTATCGATTTATTCATTGTAAGTCATTTGCATAGTGGTTTGGTCAGTGCAGCTTGGGACAATAGTAAGAAAACATGTATAAAAATGTCTGGGAAAGACTACGACAAATATAGTACTAATGCTCTAAATGTCTATGAATTCTTCTAAATGCTGGTTTCACTGATATCCTTTCTACTTCGGACACTTAGATCATGTAACGGGTGTTGAGTTGTTGTCTTGTTGTATGACGACCTGCTGTCCTGATGCCGGTGTGTCTGTGGTCGTGCAGAGGCAGCGTGGACGGCAGCAGCCCTCCAGAGTGGCTGATGGTGGAGCTGCAGGGAGAGATGGTGTCCAGACACAACTCTGGTCTGGCAGGAAACGTGATGGGAGACCTGCTCTACACTAACGAGGTACACAACACAGTAAGAAAAAAACGAGGAATGTGCTCAGGTTCATCTTTACTCAGCTGCTGTCCCTCCTCTGTCCATCAGGGGGTGCCAGTGCTCATCATAGGACATCACATTCTCTACGGGAAGCAGGTCAAACTGGAGAAACCCTTCGCCGTCCTCACCAAACACCCGGGCCATTCTCAGGACATTAATGATGAGGATGTAGCCATGGAAACGGACCAGCAAGGCCCCGCCTCCACGTCTTACTCTGTGTCGGCGCTCATCAAACGGAAGCTGATCTTTAAGACTCGACCCAAACCCATCATCACCAATGTGCCCAAGAAGGTGTAGCGGGACTTCCTGTCCACAAAGGACAACAACAAAGATGGCGGCGGTGGCGCTGTGGGAGAGTCTGAGGTTCTCAGGATGACAGCAAACAGGAGAAGGCGACATCAGTTCTTCAACCTTCAACGCTTTTCTTTACTGATTGTAACTGTGGTTCGTCCAACTCATGTGTTCAATATTTATAATAAACCGATAACTTCCACATACTTACAGTCTGAGTGTGAGATTGTACACAACAAGGCGTACAGTCGAGGTTCAGGGACAGTTTAACACTCTGCAAATCAATAAATGTATCAGAACCTCAAACCTAAGTTGCCTGATAATCCATCCATCATCTATACATCGCTTAATCCTCACTAGGGTGGTGTAGGGCTGGAGTCTATCCCAGCTGACTCAGGGTGAAGGCAGGTTCACCTGGACAGGTAACCAGTCTATCACAGGGCTACACTTACAGACAGACAACCAAGCACACTCGCATTCACACCTATGGACAATTTACAATCACCAATTAACCTCAGCATGTTTTTGGACTGTGGGAGGAAGCTGGAGAACCCGGAGAGAACCCACGCTGCACGGGGAGAACATGGAGACTCCACGCAGAAAAATCCCGGGTGTCCTCACCGGGACATGAACTGGCGACCTTCTTGCTGTGAGGCGATGATGCTAACCGCCGATCCATCTTGCAGCCCTGATAATGTTTTATTAAAATTTTTGAGTTTACTTTTAAAGTAATTAGTGTTGGAGAAAAGTTTTCCAGATTTCTTTTTATTTTAGTCTGTTTGTGTTTTTGTTCTTTTATAGCAGCGATATTCTGTCAATCATCAGCTACTATCTTTACCAAACTATTATTAACCATTTATGTTTCAATAACTATTTTAATCAAAGCTGTTACTTTTAAATATTTAAACAGTTTATTGAAGACTTTGAGCCAGTTTTTAAATGTTGTATTAATTAACAGCTAACCATTTAATTTATTGCTTCTATTTGTTCTTCTTTTAAGCTGTTTCTTACTTTCACCTAACAATTAATTTTAAAATGTGCTTTTTTAGTTTTAGACATTATTTTTAGCGATAAGGTTGAACTATTGATTACTTTTAAATTACTTTTAGCCAACTATTATTGTTAGCTCACTGTTACTTTCAGCTAATTATTTATTACTTTTGTTAACACTTTTAGCTAAATAATTATTATCTTTAGCTAACTATTACTTTTGGTTAACTACTTACTACTTTTATCTATTGAATCCATTTGATTGAGCTGCTTTTAGCTAATTATTCCATTCTTTGAACGAACTGTTAATTGAATTTATCAATATATTCGTTGCTTTTGGCAAACTATTTAGTTCAACCTGTTACTTTTAGCCGACCATCTAAACCTTACTTTTAGCTCACTATTTTACATTTAATTGTTTTTTTGTTTTTGTTCTTTTAGCTATTTAGTACTATGAGTTGGATATTTAGACATTTTTTTAAGCTGAGTATTTATTTCTGGTTCAGTTCTACTTCAGTCATTGCAGATTTTGAAAAAAAAAATTCCATTTGTTTGTTTTGTTTTATCCATTTATTTATTTCTTTTATCTTATTTTCCCATATAACCCCATAAAACTGCATCACTTGCCGACTCACATTTTTAAAACTTATGAGCTCCAGTTGTTTTAATTTGGCTTCTTTTTTTGGCCACTAGGAAATGACAGAAGAATGTGAAATGAAATCAGTTTGACCTTCAGAAAGTAAAGGTTCTGCTCACAGCAATCATTTTTTTTGGACCACTAATGAGGATTTAAACTGGAAAAACCCTGCAGTATCAGCCTCCGTCAGATTGATCAGAGAAAGATGCAGATTTGGTCACAATATAAACATCGAGGCTGTGAAGAGTTGTCCGACACGCCGCCGGGATATTTACAGCATGTGTGTGTTTGACGAAGGCGTTTCCTCGCCGGTAAAAAGGCGTCCTGTTGGAGCTGAAGGAGCCGATTCATGGAGCTGCTGCGGAGCCTCAGACACACATGCGCTCAGATAGGCTTGTTTTTAAAGCTCATACTTTGTGGTTTGAGTCATTTTAATCAGTGACTTCACCGGTAAAGCTCTTCATCGGCGCTCGTGGCTGGAAATGAAACACTCCGAATACAGTCAAGTAACGTCTTTGTTCACCGCAAACCTGCAGGTCGTAAAAACGTCTGAAATGTAATGTAGAACATCCTGCTGTAAACAGGCAGCGTCTAATGGTGGCTGGAACCTTAGGGTGTCGGGAGAAAGCTGTAGCCAAAACATAACCATTATTATTAGATTCTTTAGTCTTTCATTGGTAGTGTTGGATCCAACTGTCCAATCAGAGCATCACGTCAAGAGCTTCAGTAGATTTCAGGGGGGATGCACAGGACATTTCTTCCTTCTACGACATAAACATGAAAAACTGCTAAAATGTTTTCCTTCACATAAATTGAGGCAGAAAAGGCACAGATTGGTGGATAAAAAATCACAATAATGCAGCAAATTAAGTGTATGATGCTCTGTCTAATGTTTTGTCTTCTGAAATCTTTACCCACGTTCACATCAAACATCAGAATGGAGAAAAACATTTTTAAATTTAGTCTTTTATTTCTTGTTTAAGTGTTTGTGAAGCTGCTGATCTCCTGGATTCATTTCCCCCCTGCACAGACATTGATAGCACCAGACTTCATTCAAAATATTCCTGATTTTGACTTTATTTAGTCCTCGTAGCAGCACAGACATGGTGCCAGACTCAATTCAGAATATTCCCAATTGTAGACTTGACTTTGTTCAGTTCCTGTTTGGCCGTACAGGCATCCATAGCACCTGGCTTCATTTAAAATATTTAAAATTTTAGACTTGACTTTATTTGGTCCTTATGCGGCTGCACAAACATCTGTGACACCAGACATCATTCAACATATTCCCAGTTCTAGACTTGACTTTCTTCAGTCCCTGTGGGGCTCCACAAACATCTACAGTACCTGACTTATTGAAAATATTATGAATTTTAGACTTAACCTTGTTTAGTCCTTTTACAACTTCACAAACATCTATAGCACCAGACTTCATTCAAAATATTCCCAATTTAATATCTGACTTTATTCAGCTCTTTCAGCTGCTTGCGTTCAGCCCAAACTTTTCTGTCATGCTCTGTTTTAGGAAAAGAAAATCCTGTTATGTGCACATGAATCTAATCAGTTTTCTAATAAAATTTCCATCATGTGCAAATCAAACCTGAGTCAAACAGAGACCTTACAAATTTTAACCAGAGAACCCAACAAATAAACCTCCCATTTAAAGGACACAGATGACTTGATCTTCGTAGTCTTTCTGGACCTCATTCTTTGCATCCTTATTTCCATCTTTTGAATCATGCAGTCCAGGTGATCTTCATTGTCCTTGTGGTCATCCTAGACCTCATCTTTGGCATCCTTACTTGCATTCTTTGAAGGGTGTGTTCTTGTTGTCTTCAACGTCTTCGTTGACCTCATCCATCGCATTCTTGCTTCTGTCCTTAGATGCATGTGGTCTATGTGGTCTTCGTAGTCTATGTGGTCTTTGTAGCATCCATAATCGTCATCCGCTGAAGGATGCAGTCCACATGTTCCACGTGGTCTCAAAGTCTTTGTTGTCTGAAGAATGCGGTCTACAAAGGCCGTGTAGACCTCATCCTTTGCATCCTTACTTGCATTCTTTGAAGGATACGGTCTTGCTGTCTTAAGCATGCAGTCTCCATGTTCCATGTGGTCTCAAAGTCTTTGTGGTCTGAAGGACGCGCTCTATATGGTCTTTGCTGACATCATCTATCACATTCTTGCTTCTATCCTTTGATGGATGTGGTCTACGTGGTCTTCGTTGTCTTTATTGTCTTTGCGGTATCCGTAGACATCATCCTTTGAAGGATACGGTTCACATATTCCACGTGGTCACAAAGTCTTTGTGGTCTGAAGGATGTGGTCTACAAAGGCCATGGAGTCCACATCCTTCGCATCCTTGCATTTGAAGCACTATGTAATCTTTGTATACTTCGTAGACCTCAGTCTTTGCATCCTTTGAAGGAAACTTAGTAGCCTTTGTGGTATTTGTAGACAACATCACTGGAAGGATGAAGTCTAGTCTTCTAAGTGGTCTTCGTAGTCTTCTCATTCTGAAGGATGCAGTCTACGTAGGTCATGTGGACGACACCCTTCGTTTGCTCACCTCCATCCTTGAAAGGTTGGATTCTCTGTCGTCAACATGGTTTTGATAGACTGAAATCTTTGAAAGATGCAGCTACGAATGGATGCGATTTGCAAAGGCCGCTAGGATTGTTAAATGAGACATTCTGGTCTTACGGAGAACTTCCTGTCATGGTCATTGGCTGTTCCCACCTTAACTTTTACATCATGAAGCACGATTTCTGTCGTCTCACCACCTCGATAGCAGTAAGGACACATTTTTACCATTTTTATTGTTAGCTTGTTGACTGAAGGAAAACCCAGCACTTTGATTTGAAAATGTGCCCCTCATCCACTGCTTCGTTTGGGTAGTCAGCACTAGTGCACAATGAATCTTGGGATATGTTGGACCACAAAGGATCCCGCTGTTGAAAAAGAAGGCAACACTCGAAATAGGACAACCTTGTCGCACCACTGTGATGTATTTTGTCTTCGAATGCAGCCGTTGAAGGATGTCGTACCTGAATTGAGACACAATCTATGAAGGTACTTCAAGAAGTTCTCGTCCCCACAAGGAAACAAGGGGGCGTAACGTCCATTTTGGGGCATAACGGTATACTCTAGATCCTTACAGTTTTTGTGACAGTGATGTAAGGCTTCATAGTAGACAGTTATGCCCCAAAATAGGAGTTACGTCCCTTGTTTCCAGGTCTGGAAATTCCTCTGATTCAACCAGGAAAGGTTGGAAAATATTGCTGGAACATCTGTAACTTCCTCTTTCCGGACTTGACTCCAGAATAATCTGGATATTATCTGGTTTCTGTTAAATCAAACACTTTTCCAAGAAATTCTACTTAAAGCAGACAGTGTCTAATTTACTAATCAGATGCTTCACAATCCCCATTATTGATTGACTTCCTTTAAAACAAGGTCGATTACAGCAGGAAAAAGACGACCTCGAGGTCAGTTGATTCATGAAATTGCATCGAAAATGTATTTCTTGCCGTGTGAACATACAACACAGTGAACAAAAGATCGAATCAGCGTAAGAGGAAAATGGGAAAACGTCCATGCAGTCATTTTAAATCATGAAGTCGCTCTCTATTGGGCATGAATGGGAGGATTGTGTCCAAAACAGTGAGCACTTTTTAACGGCCGAAGAAAAATTCCGGCATCCTGGAAACAGTCGGACATTAAGAAACAAGAGCTCTCGTAACCTCAGACACTCCGAGTCACCATCTGAACACATTTTCCTTTTAATGTATGTGTGAACGTATACAGCCAGCTCCACATAAAACAATATGAACATAAGTTATGCTGACGGCGCTCGGACAGACGAGGCTTTTTTGGGACGAACCTTAGCAGAAAATCTCTTTGGTGTTCAGTCTTTACGCTGCTGCTGATGGACGGAACAAACAAAGTTGAGAGAAGAGAGTCCGGCAGGAAAACGTCGCTGTTACATAAACGTAATTTGGCACCTTTACAGTAATACAAAAAGAATCTCCGATCGCTGGATGGTATCACGACACACCGGTGTTTGAGTGTAAACCGAGAATTGGACCGACAATAAGTTTGACACTGTTCAACAGCACCAAGGATACAGCTGCATGTTCAGGAAGTGTTCTGATTGTCTGTTGTGGGGAAATCGTAGCTGATGATTGTGCTGTTCACGGCAGATGAACACATGACGGGACTCAACATGAACCACGATGAGGCTCAGAAAAAAAACATCTCAGAACATGTCAGAACCTCCAAACCTGCTGGTCTCCGTCCTAATGCGATCTGACTTTCGGTCTTAATACAGAACTCACATGTATGTAGGAGTTTCAGGTCGCTGTAATTCCTTCTGTGGGTGCCGAGCGTTTAGTAAAACCTCCCCAACACGACGATGCTGTGATACAATTCAGAATACGTGATGTTTCTCTCACCTGTTCACACCCTTTTCTCAGCAGAATTAAAGTACATTCGAGCTCAATACAGTAGAGATGCACAATATTTTGCGTTTGCTAATGTGTATATATGCAAATATGCAGAGAATTTCTGTTCTCCGCTGTAGAGGAATTAACATTTAAGTATGGTAACTCTAATCTTGATCTAGACAAATTCATGGACCACATTAGAAGGCATCCTCAACGAACGAATAGAATAGTTTTATGTAATACAGTCGTGACTCGATAATCCGACTCTTAACAATCCTAAACCTGCTATCCGACAGGTTTTTAGGAAAAACAAACAGAACCCATTAAAACAGCCTTAACATAGCGACAGCCTTGGATTCCGACTCCGACATGACATTTAATGTCACCAATCAGGATGACGGCGTATTATCTGACTGAACAATCCCACAGATTGGCTACGTTCACACTGCAGGACTTGATGCTCAATGAGGATTTCTTTGTGACTTCCTTCACGTTTCCAGTTCAATGCGACTTGTATGTGATCTGCTGTGTGAACTTCATACGACCCAAAAGTGTCCCGCATGCGCAGAAGAGGACACGACGACGTCACACGCAGCGAGCGTGCTCAGTGTTTACGGAAGTAAACATGGATGGTAACGGTGGAGCGTATCTGCCACTCCCCCACCGCCGCCAATGGTGGAAACAGAAGTGTGAGCGCTAACTAAACTAGCATCAGCAGCCAAGTACTGCCTGTGTGTTCTGGACACTTCCACCCCGTTGGAGCGCTGCCCCGGGGTGGAAGTGGTCCCTCCGACTGCACCGAATATTTGGATATTCATCATTAATTGGATCTGTGTTGTTCAGACTGTCATGAAAAGATCAGATACAGGTCGCATCGGAGAGAAAAAAAAAATCAGATTTGGGTCACTTCAGCTGCTGTCTGAACGTATTTACCTTTGATGTCAACCAACAGGCCGTGCACAATCACACCGGTCAGTTAGACGTGAAATCCAGCGATGCGTAGTGTTCTAACTATACACTAGTTATTATAACAACTATAAACAATAAATATTAACAACTAATGAGCCTTCCAGCATTAAGCCCTCCTCGTATCTGGACCTCCGTCTTGACAATCCGACAGCCTTGCTATCCGACATAAAAGAAGGTTTTACATTCAGTGTCGGATTATCGAGTCACGAGTGTACATTCAAATATAACTGCCTGAGAGGCATTCATCTGCCTGTCAGTGTTCACTTTGGGTTCATTTTTTAAAGTCACGTTGCCATTTATTCATTTTGAAGTATCATATTAGAAAAAGCTAACGGAAACGTCAACATTTGAAAAGAAAGAAGTCACTTCCTTGAGGTGTTTGTTGTCGTTAATGAGCTGTATAGGAGATGGAAACATCTTTTTTTTTCTCTAACAAAGTTCTGACGTTGTTGTGATTTGACTTCTAGAGACTCCAGACAGCACAAACATGGCCGACACCAGCTGACAGGAAAGAATAATTATAATTAACCGAATCGAAGCATTTTCTTCTCTCAGTGCGTCGCTGTAGGTGAACAAAGTTTGGTTTGTTGCTTCTTCCTCTACTGTTGCTCTATTTCCTCTGTACAACTAGTTTTGTTTGCAGTTTCTTCCACTCCGTAGCTTATAGCGCCACCTTGTGACGACGCTACGCAGCCCAGTTTATTGATGGAAACAAACCTTAATTTCAAAGGTTTGCTTCAAATTTACTTGATAATGTGGAAACACGGTTCGTGTCTCACTTTCTTGGTCGTAATGTTTTAAATACGAACAACTAAATCGAACCTGGTAATAAAAGTAAAGTTGTTCTGTTGCTCAGGAATTCAGTAAACATTGGCCAACGCTGGTCACATTAACTGGCTGAACTATAATATGCATTTTTATTTTCACAAGAAGGACTTTATATCTCATTGCATCCAGGAATAATAACCACAGCAACCAGTAACTCCTTGAATATCATCCGTCATGTGGGTTTTGTATTAAGATGAAGCTTTAAAGAGCCCATATTCTGATTTTTGGTTCCTCTTTTCCTTCAGAGCTGCTTCTTGTGCACATTAAAAGTCTACAAACATAGGAAGCTCACACCAAAGGGAGTTAATTTCTTAGTGTTCCTGAAACACCTCATTTGAAGTCCAGGTCACTTATCGACATCATCATGTTACTCATTTGCATAAATCCCGACTAGCAGCTATTTTAGCCTCTAAACAAAGAATAAACAGCTGCCTCGCTGTCTGCTAGGCCTAAACTCAGACTACCTAACCAACGTTACCTGGCTTTTATCAGACCAGCTGACCAATCAGAGCAGAGGGGGGTTTTCAGGAGGGGGGGGGGGGTCTTAAAGAGACAGGAGCTTAAATCTCTTAGAAGAGATGCACAATCTGAGAAAATTAAAGTGTTTCTGAACATTAAAGCAAGTAAATATATTCTAATAGACCCTCAAAATACAATAATAAACCTGTGAATGTGCAAAATATGGGCTCTTTAAGGTTTGTTGACACCGTTTTCCTGCACTTTTAGCACAGACGTTAGCTGTCGATAGCTCGAACATCCATCAGTTTGTCTGCATGTGTCTGACTCACCGATAACTCCGGCTGTCTTTCTGCTTTCGTTCTCCGTACTTCTGTCGCCTTTATGCTCTTTAAAGATCAGAATCAACTTGACAAATTTGCAGCTATTCCTGCACAATCAGCTCTTCAGTTGTCTTTGCAGGCGGTTGCACCACTTTCACCTCACGATGAAGACATAAAAAAACCTATTTAGTCTCTTTTCTTGCTTTATGTTCATTAAAAGCACCGTACTACCCTCTTGCGTCAGAGTTTCACCGCTAACCTGAACCTAATGTTCTTCTGAGCGAGTGTTGGAACACTTGGTAACCTGGATCAGTTCTGCTTGGGTTTTCAGTGTGCAGCACCATTGAGCGTGATATAAACGGGAGAGCCGTGTGGATCCAGGTGTCTTTGAGGCTCCGCCCCCCCTCCCCTCCGTCCAGCTGCTCAGATTTCAGATTCACACCTTTGTAGCACCAGTGATGAAGATGTGAGGCAGCTCGTCGCTCCAGCAGCTCCCGGGGTCGACAGAGACCCGGCCAGAGTCACGCTGCAGAGAAACGTCCCGGCGTGCTCTGGGTTTACGCCTCGGCGTACGGCAGGTGGTACTGCTCCTCCCTCTTGTTGCACCGCTTGGCGACGATGGCCAGGTAGAGCACCAGCAGGATGAGCCAGTAGCAGGCGTACAGGATCGTCCCCGCTATCAACAAAGCTTTCTCAGTCTCGCTGAAGGGCTCCTGGGTTTCACAGTACACCGTGTAGGCCACGCCACCCAGCAGCACCAGCGCCCACACCGTCACCGGAACGGCGCCGATTAAGTTGACCACGATCTTCCTGCGGCCCGACGTCCCCCATCCGGCCTTGTTGATGGTCAGCAAGGCGAAGATCTTGGCGGGCAGCAGGCTGGACATGTAGAGCAGCGAGTACAGCGACATGAAGATCATGACCAGGCTGCCGCGCAGGAAGCAGGCGTAGGTGGCCTTCACCATGCCCACCAGCTGCACCGTCAGCAGGAACAGCAGGATGTTCCACAGCCGGCCGCGGTAGAACAGGTGGATGACGGTGGCCACCAGGAAGAAGGGGAAGAAGCCGGTGACCACGGACTCGTAGGTCATCCAGAGGCTGTGCTTGTGGAACCACAGGGCGTTGTAGAGCCACTCGCGGAAGTACGACTTGCTCCACCGAGTCTGCTGGTTCAGCCAGCGCAGGTACTGGGTCGGCGTCTCCGTCTGGCACTGCGAGCGAGCCGTGAACTTGGTCTTGTAGCCGAAGCTGAGCACCCGGTTGGTGAGGTGGCGGTCGTCGCCGAAGCTGCACTTGGAGCCCAGGAAGGTCTGGTGGTACCAGGGCTCGAGGAAGCGCTGCAGCAGGGAGTTCCTGTACATGCCCAGCGGGCCGCTGATGCACTGGACGCAGCCGAAGTAGGACTGGCAGGCCCGCTCGATGTTGAAGGCCATCCAGTACCGCACGCTGCTGAGGAAGGAGATCCACGAGTCGTACTTGTTGAGGATCTGGAGAGAAAGAAAAGGAAAATAGTCAGGTTCAATTTCACAGAATCCATCAGCGAGCTTCAAAAGTGTCTGAAAGTTTCCACTTGTCTCTGAAATTATTAGTTTGAGTGAATAACGTCCAGAAAACTTTCCAAGAAACCTTCAGCATGTGCGAGCTTCAACTGCAGACTAATAGTAGGCCTGATTTATATTATCATCGTTGATTAATCTGGTGATTATCGTCTGAATTAACGTATTCGTTTGGTCGACAAAATGCTAGAAAATTGCGTGAAATGTCAGTTGCATTCAGTTCACTGTCACAGAGAAGAAAATAAACTAAAAGAAAGGCGCTGACAAATTTAGTTTGGCGCAATGATGTCCAGAAACTTTCCAAGAAACCGTCAGCATATCTGTGTTTTTTCCTGCAGCCCAAAACTGGGGCTGATTATTTTCTTCATCCATTGATAAGTTGATTATTGTCTAATAAAAAGACGATGAAATATCTTGTTTTGTCCACAGTTTTAAAATATTCAGTTTACCGTCATTGACAATATTTGCATATCGACTTTCTTCTATATGTTAAAGAAAAATGGTGCAAAATCAGTATTTTCTACTTGTGTAAAAATCTACGAAATAAAGAAAAACATTTCTGCAATATTAATATTTCTTCTGTCAGTATTTCTACCATAAAATTACTGCACTGAAATCAGCAAAAAATATCCTTATTAATTCAGATATTTGCTAGAATTTGAGAGAAAAAATATAAATATAAAGGACTGAAAATGGTGAATCATCTATTATTGTTTTTATTTATAGCACCATTATTTTACCGATTTTTTAGTTTTGTTAAAATACAGATAACATCTAGTAAAATCTGAAAAATAAAAACATTTTGCCTATTTGCATGTTGACTGTAAGACAAAAAATAATAAGAAATAAGATTCCACATCAGGAATTTGGTATTTTTGCAAATAGTAATTTGTTTTTTTAAACTGTTATTTTACAGATTTTTTTTGTTAAATTACAGGTAATAAACAGTAAAATCACAAGAAATAAAAAAAAAACACATTTATTCACAAGTTGACTGTAAAAAACTTTTACAAACAGTAATTTGTTCTTTCACAATGTGTTGCTATAAAATTACATCATAATTACTGCAATTAAATCCACTAAACAAACCATCAGTTTACAAATAATTTTTAATTCTATAACCGTGAACTGTGCTCTGTTGTTAATTTTTTTCTCTGTTTCTTCTGTTTTGATTGCACTCTTGATATCATTAACAGCATGACTCCTGGAGATTCCAATTAAGGTTAAATGTGCCAATTCATGACATTTAAATCCTTAAAAACATTCATAAAGTCAGACCCAGGAGATGTGTGGAGGCAGAACAGCCTCACTAGAGCTTCATTTAGATCCTTATTTCTGCTCCCAATACGTTTACCTGCACGTCTCCTCCGACTCCTCCCACCATCGGGTCTTCCTCCAGGATCTTCAGCATCTCGATGGTGCAGGCCGGATCCAGGACGGTGTCCGAGTCGCACACCTGAGGACGAGACGACAAACCGAGCTCACATTCAGGCTGCAGGTGTTTGGAGGTAAAGTGACATCCAGCGGGGGAATGAGAGGCTGCTGACGGAGACCCAGCTGCTCCGCTGAGAGTTCACGGCTCCGGGTCGGACCTGGACTCGAACTCTGACCCTCAGGAAGGACACGAAGGACGAACGACGGCCGCTCGTCCAACACCGGCTCATTAATGTGAGTGTGTTCAATTAATCTGTTGTTTCCAGGAGCTACACAAAGTGTTCTCTGAACCAGCGCTGATCCAGTTCTGCTACTGTGTGTCTATGAAGTCAACACACACTGCTGCGTTAAAGGAAACACAATAAAATGTTCTCATATTTTAAATAATTCTGGATAATAGATGCCGCTGTGACGTTAAACCAGGTGTCAGGTGATGGTGCAGAGCGACAGGTGAACCAGAACCTGATAAGGTCTGTGGAGAAACAACTCCAGTTCTTCTCACTGTTGAGGCTCAAAGCGAGAAAAAACTTCCATTCATATAGAAAATTCTGCATGATTTTAGCACAAAATGAAAAAAAAGTGCAATATTTTATCCACTAAGTCAAGTCACTGTTGATTATAAATGTTATAAATGGTGTCACGAATTAACCTACAAAGTTTAAATACTGAAGCTCCTGCAGAGTGAATTATGACGAGATTTAACGAGCAATTTACACGTAAAAGCTGCAGAAGTTGTTTAAAATCTAACGTGACTGGAATACAGTCAGAGAACAAACCGCTGCAAACAGTTTCATGCAAAAATTCAACTTGGATTTCATTTTTTTTGCACAAACATCAGTTAGAACACGACGGAGAACTGACGCGATGAACAGACTGTGGGTTTGGTTTCTGTTTGTCAAATCGGACGGTTAATCCTTGAGCTGCTTGTCGTCTCCAATGTGTCGCTGTTTAAAGTCGACTTTGTTCGCTGGATGTCTAAACCTTTACACACTGTTCATGTCTTATGTCTTCACAGTATGTTTTGGGTTAAATTTGATTCATTCTGTCCAGAATTCCCTCACAGTGACCGTCTGCACCAGATTTTAAACTACAGATCAGTTTAGAAACAGTCGATGTTACGTTCAGGTTTTTAGCACTTTGTGGGTCAACATCCGGATATTTGACACTTTTGTGCATTATATTCACGTTTTTGATGCTTTTGTGCATTTATATCAAGATTTGTGACACAAACTTCTAGAGTTTGGAGACTTTTGTGAGTAAATATCTAAATGTTTGGCAGTTTTGTGGGTCAAAATCCAGGTTTTTCTCAACTTTTGTGCAATAATATCCATAATAATAACACTTTTGGACACCAACATCCATGTTTTTTACAATTCTGTGTTAATATTCACATTTTTAGGACTTTTGTGCACCAATATCTAGATTTTTGACAATTTTGTGTATTATATAAATGTTTTTTGGCACTTTTGTGGGTCCACGTCCAGATTTTTGACCAATTCTGTGCCATGATATTCAGGTTTTTGATGCTTTTGTGCATTTATATCAAGATTTGTGACACTAACTTCTAGAGTTTGGAGACTTTTGTGAGTAAATATCTAAATGTTTGGCAGTTTTGTGGGTCAAAATCCAGGTTTTTCTCAACTTTTGTGCAATAATATCCATAATAATAACACTTTTGGACACCAACATCCATGTTTTTTACAATTCTGTGTTAATATTCACATTTTTAGGACTTTTGTGCACCAATATCTAGATTTTTGACAATTTTGTGTATTATAGAAATGTTTTTTGGGACTTTTGTGGGTCCACATCCAGATTTTTGACTAATTTTATGCTGTGATATTCAGGTTTGTGTTGCTTTTGTGCATTAATATTTAGATCTTTGACATCAATAAATATAAATCGACAGTTTTACAGTTTCAAGATTCTCTAAAACCACACTTCCTGATTTGACCCACACTGGTGGATCTAGGATACGAGTCATATTTGACCCCAAACAGCCTCAGTGGACAAACATTAGCAGCACCTGTACAAGAGTATAGAATGTAAAAAAAATAAATTTGTGTGTATTTTGCATCAAGTTTCAGGCTAAAAGACGTTCAGGGTATTTCTACTGCTGTCAAATGATGTAAACGGTCAAACACACCTGATCCATCGAGCTTCAGCGACAGTTTAACCACATTTATTATATTTCTGCTCCTTCATTTCACCTCCTTTTTATTTACTAAAGTCTAAAAGCTGGGAATCATTTTTGTTTGT
Organism: Stegastes partitus; assembly: GCF_000690725.1. Classification (NCBI taxonomy): domain Eukaryota; kingdom Metazoa; phylum Chordata; class Actinopteri; family Pomacentridae; genus Stegastes; species Stegastes partitus. The sequence continues at coordinate 27,115 of NW_007579965.1, forward strand.
TGGATTTTTGTTTGTTGAAGTCTGTGCCTCCAAACCTGAAACTGAAAATCTAAAGAACTTCCGTCTGAAACTCGTGTTACGAGGTTAGAACTTGTTCTGGAGTCTGAAAGTGATTCATGCCGTCTGAATCGAGAAGTTTTGTGCTGTCAGACGATCGATAACCTGATTCAGAATGACCCAAAGTAATCAGATACATTCTGCTCAGAGGAACGTGGACATCAGTATGCAGCGGACAGACATCGGATCAGAACCGCGGCCGAGTGAGAGAACATCTGGTTGGGGCTGTGCAGCTGAATACTGATCTGAATCCAATCAAATGTATTCATGCAGCACGTTTAAAAACAACCTGAGCTTTGCCTGTTATCAGATGGGCAGCAAGAAGTCAAACATCAAGACAGGATGAAACCTATTAAACCCATAAAACACTGTTTGTTTGTTTGTTTGCTTGTTTGTGTGTTCTGCTGTTTTGTGGCCGTCTCTCACCTGTACGTAGTCCACGCTGTCCCCCAGAGCCTTGAAGGCGGTGTACATCACCTCCCTCTTGCCTCCCCACTCCTGCATGATGCAGGAGAACCTGCAGCCTCTGACCAGCCGGGCCGCCCGCCCCGCCTCCTCCATGTGCACCGTGCTCCTGCCGCCGCCCCCGACGCCGCCCCCTCCGCTGCCGTCGCTGTGGTAGTTCCCCTTCCACACCATGCTGCCGGCCTGGTCGGCGCCGCCCATCACCTCCTGGAAGATGTCCATCATGTAGCGGTCCTCGGGCCGGTTCCCGTCCACCACCAGCACCACCTTCAGGCCCGGGAAGGAGATGCGGCGGACGCTGCGCAGGCACTTCCTCAGGTAGTCGGGGTCCTCCTGGTAGGCGGCGATGCAGAGCGCCACGGAGCGGCGCAGGTGCTGCGGCCGGGCCGGGCTCCTCATCCGCCGGTGCTCCAGGAAGGCGAAGAGGCTCTGGAGGAAGAGGTGGAGGGAGAGGAAGGCGCCATAGAGGCCGAAGGAGAGGTGGTGCTGCTCGGTGTGGATGAACTGGTAGCCTGGGGGACAGAGCAGACGACAAACGTGAGCCTCACCGCCTCACCGCCACGCTGGGCTCCATGTCTGTGGAGGCGGCGGCGGCGGCGACCTGTGACGTAGGCCAGCAGGATGGTGAAGAGGACCACCGCCGCAAACAGGGTGGTGACCACGATGTTCAGCGCATTCCTGCAGCGAGAGGGCATCTGGAGGGGCAGGACAGAGGGCAGAACAGAGGGCAGGGCAGAGGGGCAGGACAGAGGGCAGGACAGAGGGGCAGGAGGGTTCAGAGAGGAACATAAAAAATAAAGATACAAGGACCTAACAGGTGTTTGAAATGGGTTCTGTATGAAGGTAAACAACAACAACAACAACAAACAGCCTCCAGAGACACTCAGACTAAACATCAACCTGTAAAAGCAGAATTAGGTTTAATTTTGAGGGAGGAAAGAATCAGGAGCAATGTTGGATTAAATTAATCTACAGCTTCATTTAGCAGAAGCTTTTATCCAAAAACATCTGAGAGCAGATCACATCGATGCCATCAGGAGCAGCGTAGGGTTCAAGGACACTCGACTGTGGAGGAGATCCAACCACCAACAACCTGCTCCACCACCAGCCGCCCAGTCAGTGTCACAACAACAAATATGAAGGCAATGTGAAAAGTTGAAGATGTTCCAGATGATCTTACTGTTATAACAGAGCAGTGACAGCAGCGTCCAGCTTTACAGCCAAAGAAAAAAAAAAACTAAACATTATTTCTATTTATTTCTTTTCTTCTTTCCCAACATGAACTTGTTAGAAAAAAATGATTCAAGAAGAGTTTGAACCTCAAAACCCAGCAGCAGGTCAACAAAGTGACACCATTCATCCACCAGAAATTGTAAAAACAGAAGTAATCAGCTGATTTTTTTTAGCTTCCTGATGGTCTTTGAGCCACTCGTGTGTGACGCACAGCTCTGGGAGGAAA
>NW_007579965.1:30052-31354 GCF_000690725.1 Stegastes partitus
ATCTTTGACACTTTTTTGGTTCAATATCAAGGCTTTCGACACTTTTGTGAAACAATATCTTGAGTTTTCACACCTATTGTAGGCTGATATCTGGGTTTTTGAGACTTATGTGCATTAATTTCTAGATTTTTAAAATCTTTGTGCTGTAATATCCAAGTTTTTTTTACACTTTAGTGCGTCAATATCAGGATGTTTGACACTTCAGAGCATTCATATCTAGACTTTAGGTTTTTCCATTGCTCAGCTCCACAGACAAGTTTTTAAAGCTGTAGCAAGTTGTAAAAAACTCCACTGAGTGTCAAAGGTGCAGCATTGATTGTCTTCAGTATTTACTATGAAAGATAAAACCATCAACTCTTGGTTTAGTAGTTTAGTTTCATCCTCATGTTGTCTGAAGCCGTACAGTTCACTCTGCTGTCCAAAGCCAGGTATAACTACTGGGGGGCGTTTCTCCTGTTTCCTGTATGAAACATGCTACACATGTTCACGCTGCTCACACGTGTAGCCTTCATACATCCTGCGTTACACGACACAGGTCTGTTGTACGGAGGTCAGGTGACTCCGATCGGGCCTCCGAGCGCCGACAGAGGAACCCTGTTGGTCCTCGTTAGTCCGCCCAAGTGTCATTTCCTGTCTGACTGAGTGAAGCCCTTCATCAGCCTCCGTCAGCTGAAAACACTCACAACACAAACTGGAGCGGCTGAGAACCGGCCCAGAGCCAATACCATCACCGCTCAGCGCCACCGACACCGTGTGATGTCATCAGGAGGGCGGAGCCACAGACTTCCTGAAACGAGGGTGTAAACAAACGTCTGGAGGGTTTCATACTGAAGGCCTTGTATTAGGAAAAGACACTTTTGTGTGTTAATATCCAGGTTTGTCACAGTTTTGTGTATTAGTACCCAGTTTTTTGACACATTTGTCTGCCTTAACATCTAAAGTTTTGACACTTTTTTATTGTAATATCTAAACTTTTGATGCCTCAGTGTGTTAATGTCCAGATTCTTTACATTTTTTTCATGATAATATCCACTTTTTTGACATTTTTGTGAATTAATATCTTGAACTTTGACAGTTTTTTTTTTTGCTAATACTCTAGTTTTTGACACTTTTGTGCTTTACTATCTAGATTTTTGAGTCTTTTGTGTGTTAATATCCAGATTTCTTACACTTCTGTGTGGCAATATTGAGATTATTTCACATTTTCTGAGTTATAATTGAGTTTTTTGACACTTCTGCGCGTTAACATCGAGATTATTTAAACTTTTGTGAGTTAATATCTCTTTTTTTGACACTTTTCTG
>NW_007579965.1:32665-71757 GCF_000690725.1 Stegastes partitus
GTTTGGTTTGTTTTCTCCTTTGGCCTGATTTATTCTGCTTGTGCACTGTAAAAAATAAAAATAATAATTTATTGTAAAAATACACAAATAAATTATTTTGACACATTAAATTAATTAAATTAATGTTTTTAATGTTTTAAAAAATATGGCCAAAAATAGTGACAAGAAATGTTGTATTTTATTTTAGTTTTTGGAAATATCTGTAAAATAATCATATTTTTAGGTGATTTTTTTTTAAGGTAAATACATTAAAACAGCACAATTTAATAGCCACACACTGTATAATAATGAGCCCCTATGTGTAAAATAATAATTAAATGCTATTTACAGTTTTGGCTTGTTTTTGATTTATATAGTCAACTTTTAAGAAAAGATGACAATTTTTTTTTGAAACTATGAAAATAGCTGTAAAATATTTTATTTATTTATTTATTTTTAAGAAGCTGCAGATGTTATTTACAGGTTTGCCCTTTTTTGGCTTTTTATATTCAACATTTAAATAAAACTTAGACAATATATATATATAAAATTATTTAAAAAAATTAAATGTAAAAAAACCAAAAACAAATATGAAAATATGGCCAAAAAAGTGACCAAAAAAATGTTTCGTTTCTTTTGAAACTGTGAAAACTTCTGTAAATTAATGTTTTGTTTTGTTTTTGAGTGATTTTTTTATGTGACTACATTAAAACAGACTAATTTAATAACCACACACTGTAAAATAATGACACTCTATGTGTAAATAACAAATAAAATGAAAAAATATGTAGATTTTTCACTTCTGGCTTGTTTGGGAATTTTACAGTCAACATTTAAATCAAAACTTATTTTTTATGCTTCTAACCTTTTCAGAATAAATCCTACATGCTAGTTTTTACTGTTACAAACCAAAGAACAAAGTCAAAATCCTTGTCTGTTTGTCTGATTCTCTGTGTTTTCATGAGATAATGTCTGCAATTGAACCAAACAGAGATCGATGGACGATAACAACGGTTCAGGAAACACTGACTTTCCAGCTTTTTGTATAAATACTGACTTTGCACTGATCCTCTAAGTTTGAGAACAACATTTGATTATCAGGTCGACCGTCGTCACTTTTATCGTAAAAATTCCTGTAAATCTTCAGCAAGAAGATGTTTAAATTACAGACGCCTCATTTAGTTGGTGATCAGATCAGTTCAGATGAAACCTGATGAAACCCAAACATTTAGATCACAGCGGCAGGATGCAAACGATGACTTGACTTGAATCTGAAATGTATTATAAATATATATATTATTATATTAACGTTATATTATTATGATATTAAGGAGGCGACAGGGTTTGGTTTGGATGTCAGCAGCTCATTGAAGGTCGACTGAAACACATTTAAACCTGCTGTTAGCTCCTGTAGCTACTGTGGAGGCTCATATTTACCACTTTTGCTAAACAGCCGATTACTTTAAAAGCATGAATACTTTCAGCGATTCTTTTTGGATGCTTCATTGCTGGTATGATTTCAAACCTTCAGCTCTGAGTCGCTTGAAGCTTTTTCATCATAAACTATGAATATTTAAAATGATATCTGTGAACTTTTAGCTTGATGGATTAAATACTTTCTGAAATAAAAGTGTTTTAAAGGACAACCCACTTTTTGTTTTGCACGTTAACATTTGAGGCTGTTTAATCAACAACATCTCAGAAACTATTAAAGATAGAAACCTGAAATTTTCACTCCAATTTCTCATCATGTCGTTGATTCAGAATCTGGAATATTGGACAAGTAGGTTAAATAATCTCTGATTATGGTTGAGTTGAAATATGAAAAAAAAGGTGACGATATGATGAAAACTCTCGTCTCTGAGCTCATATTAACAAAAACCTGATAATGCAGAAGTTAGCTGGTGATATTTACTGAACCACACGTAGCTGGAGGTCACATTAATACAGAAATAAACATTTAGAACAGTTTTAATATGAAACACTTGGTCACAAAAATGAAAAAAACTGTCATTTTCGTTGACTGACTGAGCAGACGTGGACAGTCTGATCCACGTTCCTTAAATAGAGTTCATTAAAATAACTAAGAAATATATGTTTAATACAGGCACATGTTTCATTTTCAGATGTAATAAATGTAAATGAACTGAGTGGAAATTTCAGGCTTTTATCTTTAATCATTCCTGAGATATTTTTGTTCAAACTTCCTCAAATTTTAATGTGGGGGGAAAAAAAATGGGATAAAAAAAAAGTGGGTCGACGGGTGATTTTTAAAATAAAATATCTTGGAAATTATTTGACATATGGATGTCAAATTTCACAAATATCTAAACAAATATCCACATTTGATGCTATAAAAATTTCAGGCAAATCAAAGAAGGCTGAGCAGAAATTTGATGGTTTGCGATGGAGCAACTCATTTCTTGTTTTTCTATTCTGGTCACATTTTAGTGACTTATTCTAATTTCATCTAGTGATGAATCAAACTCATATCTTACAGCTTTTGCATCTATTCTCATGTTAAATCAGGTGAAGGCTCCATCTTATCGTTTAATCGATCAATAATCCCCGTTTCTAGTTTGTTTCTGAATTACTTGGAAACTTCAAAAGTGCCCCCTGTGGTCGGAGTCCGTCTGGGATTCGTTCCCGTTTTCTCTCCGCTCAGCGTGAGATCCACGACGGATTAGAGCCGCCAGGCCGGACGCCCCGGGGCAGATAACCAGCAGACTGTCAGATTAGAGGGGCAACGGCGGCCGGAGGGGGCAGGTGCAGCTATCCCTGAAGCTTACATCTGGACGCTCAGGAGGGAAATTAAGAAGGCGACCAGCAACACGTTTCCTAATTAATAAAGCGTCTGGATTCCTTCCCTGAAGCAGCGACGTGAGTTCATTAGAAGAGCAGAGAGGCAAGTTTCTACCTGAGCAGGAATGACATGGAATCATCAAAATTGTGCAAGAAGGAGGAAAAAAAACATCACCTTTGTCATCAGTGGAAAGAAAAACACTTGTGATGTTCAGTGTGAGGTCAGTCCTTCTGGGGAAAAAGTCACATTTCTGTCGTAAATGTGACTAAAAAGTGGATTTAGTGGTGACTGGTGTAGCTCCTCCAGCTCCAGGTGAGGATCCATCAGTGTCCAGGAGCTCCAGGATGCAGGTTATTCCACATGAGCCACGGCAGGTCCACAAAAATTAAAATAGAAAAAGAACAATCTGTGTAAATCCCGTTAACCAGGTGGATGTTGGTGGAGGCTTCCGGCTCTGCAGCTGAATGAGCTTCAGGTGGAGGAGGTGAGAGACGGACTTGGCCCAGAACAGGGACTTTTACGGAGCGGGCCGGAGGAGGGAGGGAGGAGGGGAGGTGTGTTTGGGAAATGACTGCCGGGTGGAGCCAAGAAACCGGAGCGAAGGAGTCAAACTGGAAGGTAGCGGCCACCGAACGCCTCACTGACAACCTGGTTGGTGACGCTGGCTTCTGATGACGGTTTGTTTTATTATTGTTGGAGGTTTGCAAGCTGAGAACTGCACACGTTGGACACTTCAGCGTTTCCACCTGGTTGGATTTAAAGGATGATTCCACTTTATTTCCCATCAACTCACTTCAGTTTGCCGAAGTCACTGTGGCCTCTGTTTTCTGTTGTAGTTTAAACTAAATTTGTTAATTGCAATGAAAAACTTGTGGATTTAAACAAGTTTTATGACAAATTTAACCTTCTAACCCTCTGAACACGAGCAGTTTTGGTGCATCTTTTGCTGCCGTCTCAGTTTTCCTCACTGTATCCTCATTTTTCTAATTTCTCGCCGTATTTTTTCTGTTGTAGTTTTAACTAAACATGTTAATAGCAAAGAACAACTTGTGGATTTAAACAAGTTTTATGTCAAATGTAATCTCCTAACCCTCTGAATACGAGCAGCTTTGGTGCATTTTTTGCTGCCGTCTCAGTTTTCCTCACTGTATCCTCATTTCTCTGCTTTTTTTCTGTTTTAGTTCAAACTAAATCTGTTATTAATAATGAAAATTTGTCAATTTGAAGATGTTTTATGACAAATTACACTTTTTAACCCTCTGAACAAGAACAGCTTCAGTGTCTCATTTTTCCTCACTTATTTTATTATTATTTTTAATTATTGGTATAATTATTTTTTTATTTTATTAGTGTCAAATTTAACCTTCTAACCCTCTGAATACCAACAGTTTTGGTGCATTTTTTGCTGCCGTCTCAGTTTTCCTCACTGTATCCTCATTTTTCTCATTTCTCGCCGTATTTTTTCTGTCGTAGTTTAAACTAAATACGTTACCAACACTGAAAAACTTGTCGATTTGAACCACTTTTATGTCAAATGTAATCTCCTAACCCTCTGAATACGAGCAGCTTTGGTGCATTTTTTGCTGCCGTCTCAGTTTTCCTCACTGTATCCTCATTTCTCTGCTTTTTTTCTGTTTTAGTTCAAACTAAATCTGTTATTAATAATGAAAATTTGTCAATTTGAAGATGTTTTATGACAAATTACACTTTTTAACCCTCTGAACACGAGCAGTTTCAGTGTCTCATTTTTCCTCACTTATTTTATTATTATTTTTAATTATTAGTATAATTATTTTTTTATTTTATTAGTGTCAGATGTAATCTTCTAACCGTCTGAACATGAGCAGTTTTGGTGTGTTTTTTGCTGCTTTTCCTCACTGTATCCTCATTGTTCTCATTTCTCTCTGCATTTTTTCTGTTGTAGTTTAAACTGAATAATCCAATAAGAATGAGAAACTTGTTGATCTGAACAAGTTTCATGGCAGATTTAACTTTTTAACTCTGTACACGAGCAGCTTCTGTGCATTTTTCCTCACTGTTGCGTCTTGTATTTGTTATTTTCTCTCTCAGTTGCATTATTCTGTGTCTAGTTTTTGTCATTTCTTGTCTCTTTATGCTCATTTTATTTCCACATACTGTAAATATTGAACTATCTCCATGTCTCCAGACTTTTCCTCTCCACTCTGCTCATCAGCTCTAGACAGATGTTCCACCATCAGCTGGATGTATCGTCCAACAACCTGCTCCTCTGTTCACTGTTTCTGAGCCGTGCTGCATTTATTTATTGATCCAGTTTGTTTTATTTTCCTCTCAGTCTCTCTGAGGAAACACTGGCTGCAGTTCAACCTGGAAACTCTCTGAATTTCTGTCACATAACTTTTGGTTGCAGGTGAGTCGATCATGACTTCTCAGTTGCACCAAGAAGCACAAAATGTATGTTTTTTTTTTTTTACAGAATTTAGAGCAAATGGTTTACTGGTGGTATTTTTTTAATGGGACATGAAGAATAAAATGATTTCAATAAAATATTATAATTCTAAGCTGTTGCTTTTCAGATGAAAACAAAAGTCAAACACGTATAATTCAAGGACTGTCAGAAAGTTGATCATTGTCATGATTATATTTATAAATGAACAAGCCTCCTGTTGCAGGTTTTGGGGTTCAGAAGGTCCATGTGTCTCAGTTCTGTGGAGATCCAGAGAAATGAACCGGCATGTTTGTAGAAGTCATGAGTTCTCTGCTGCTTTCCTAAAAACAGACCATCCACCAAACCACCGTGTCCTCGGTGACATGTTTGACGTGGACCGACCTCTGATTCTTCACCATCAACACCTTCGTCCTCATGCAGATCTTTAACAGCATCCTGACGTTGTGCTGAATCCAGACAGTTTGGAGGCCGTTAAACTGTCTGAACCTGACTGTTGGCTGATCTGAGTCTTCCTGTGTTCAGGCTTTTTTCTATGGAGAGCAGCTCAGGTCCATCAGCTTCATCCACGGCTTCATGGGATCTTAAATCCTCATCTTCTCCCTTCCAGTTGCCATCAGGATGTTGGCTGTTCCACCTTAAACGTCCAGTTCAGCCATAACTGGACTTCACAAGAACGTTTTTACAGCATTTTTTTTTAACCACCGGTGGATTTAAAAGGCATCTTTGAAAAATCACCAAAATGACGCCACTTATCAGAGCCAGAAATTGTACAAACAGAAATAATCTTTGAATTTTCTACTTTCTGATGGTCCCTGAACTAATCACGTGAGACATAAAGCTCGGTTTGGAAAATTAGCAAATCTAAGCTAAAAATCCATTATTCTGAATGTCTTATTTAAAAAAAAAAAAAACACCAAAAACAAAAAGTTTAAATGAACCAGATTCTGTAAAAAACAAAAACTTCTGAGCTCCTCTACGCAACCACGAAACCTTCAGTGACTCCAGTGTGACCGACAGTCATGTGACCAAAATTCAGAGCGCTTTCAGATTAATTGCAGGCAGTGTTCACGCAGATCAAACAACATGTGAACAATAAAGTATCTACAGAATGCAGAGCGACCCGCAGAAACGTTGGACATGTTTAGTCCAGGTTTTTATATTTCTGTTAAATCAGTTGTTCTTCTTTTGTGCTGTTTGTCAATAAAACAGCGTCCTTCTGCACAGAACAAGGATTTCTGGTGTTTCCACGGAGCAGAGGGAGAATCAAACCTCCTGGATGAATAAATAAATGCAGCGTGGCTCAGGAACAGTGAACAGAGCAGCAGGTTGTTGGTGGAACATCTTAACTGCACAGAGGACCGTCCTGAGTTCTCTCTCCGTCTTCATTCTGTTTCCATAGAGGTGCAGGGTTTTAAATGGGCAAACAATGAAGAAAAACAAACGTGAAAGGAGCAGAAAACGCCCAGGAACCGATCAGGTGAACCGGCAGTGAGACTTCAACGACTATGCAAATGTTTCCTCAGATGAATCCTCGACTCAGACGGTGTTTCATCTCCTCAAAGGGCTCCAGACGGTTGAATCCACCAATCACAAGCTCAGCCTCTCTGCAAAACATCTTTGGGCAACACATTGAACCCAAAAGTTGCTCCCAGTGGCAGCCGAGCAGCTTGTAGGAGCGCTTTGAGTGCTAATAAGGTGGAAATATCAGCTTTATAATGAAGGCTGTTTGATGCAGAGATGGTTTTTAGTTTTTCAGAGCAGCGTTTTAGTATTTTAGCATGTAAGCGTCTGCCGCTGCTACAAATCGCTCGTTTTATCTCCAAACCAAACCTAAACTAAAAGCATTCACTGTGCAGAACGGCAGAATAATGTTTATATTATATGATTAGATCGTGATTGTTGAGGTAGTTTGATCACCTGGATCTGGTTTGGTTTCCGTCACTAAACATCAGCTACAGCGAGAGCAGAAGATTTAAAAAAGCCTGAGTGACCCGACAACAGCAACAAGACACAGAAAGAAGTAGCTGGAAATAAAGTTCTGTAGTTTCTATTGATGTAAAAGCACAAAAAGAAAAGTTTAGTTGCTCAGGTTTACGGTTGTTTTCTTGATTTCATGTGTTTCAGGTGATTAATTATTCATTTGTGTGTTTTCTGTTAAAAAATAAATAAATCACGGGGCGCCCTGGTTGAGCTGGTGTCCCATGTTCAGGGCTACAGTCCTGATGTGGAGGTCATGGGTTCGAATCCTGCTCATGACCCTTTCCCACATGTCTTCTCTACTTTCCTGTCTCTCTCTCTCTCACTAACACGATCCAATAAAGGCACAAAGGCCAAAAAAATAACTGAAAAAAAAAAAAAAGTCACCTGTCCACCTTGCAAAATAGTCTAAAACCTTTTTGGACTTCAAATAAATCACTAAACTATCAATACTGACTAACATTTGCAGCCATATTTGGACGTAATCCAGCTGAAAAGTTGGCCAACGTCAGCTCAAACCAGACTCCAGCTTCAGCAGTCAGAGGGAGAAGATTTAAAATAAAAATCACACAGTTTGTCTCTGATCCAACCCACCGGTGTTTCTGCTTCACCTGAGTGTCTGTGATCAAATACCAGCAACAAAAAAAAGAAGAAAGAAGAAGGGCCACCAGACCGGGCAGGTTCCCTCACGGCGGCACTGATGCCATGGAAAATCAAACAGGCCAGCAGCGCTTTCTGAGCAGACCGAGCCAGAGAAGCTGGAGGCAGCAGGCTGCTTCCTAACGGTCACTGTCTGCCTCCACACAGCAGCAAGAAGCAGCAAAGAGCAGCCAGCAGGCGACACAAAGACACCAACCAGCGGTAATGTACACACACCGATTTGGTTTTTCTCACAGCAGAAAATGAGCTTCTTTAGCAGAACTCTGGCTCACAGAGCAAACATCCAACCGGAGCCGCTCGCTGCACTTCTGCTGAAACTTTCCGTCCACTCCGGCTGAATACTTTCATTCATTCTCGTATCGCAGCGCAAGTTTTTTAAGGGATGTTAATCTTTGTGAGAGTGTGAACCAGGAGAGCCTCTTACCTTCCTGATCCGGTGGACCCTCGGCGTTCGTCTCCCCCCCAGATCTGGGTCCGTCGATCCGGGACGTCCAGCCCTCTCCTCCCCTTCCAGCACAGCGCTCTCCTTGTTCTGTCCCCCTCCTTCCTCCAGCTCACACTACATCTTTATTCCAGCTTGCTCGCTTAATTCAGGAGATCCCACATCCAAAAATACAGCAGGGCAGCCCTTAAACCGCCACCCTCCAGAGCCAGCCTCCTGCTCCCTCCTCCTCCTCCTCCTCCTCCTCCTTCTATCTCCCAGGACTGTCCCAGGGCATGAAGCCCCCCAGCTGAGAGGTGGTCTCTGGGCAGCAGCTATCCGGCTCTCCGGCTCCTCTCCTGCCCTCCATCCCGCCGGCTCCCGAGTCGCACCATGAAGCCTGAATGGATCCTCAGCTCTGCAGCATCAGCACCTCCTGTTTGCAGCAGAGCCCGAGTCCTTCTCCTCCTCCTCCTCCTCCTCCTCCTCCTCCTCCGTCGCACCGTCCCGTCTGGCCGCCTGGCAGCCCTCCCCTCCCTGGACGCCCCCAACCGGCTCCCCGATCTCCCTCTGCAATGCAGCCTCTCCTCCAACAAGCCGGGGGACTGTTTGACCGGAGCCCCCTCTCCTCTGCACCTCGCCGCCTGACTCAAAGCATCCTTTATGGGCTTATTTATCTTCCCTCCCTCCCTCCCTCGCCTCCTCTCTGCTCTCCCGCTCTGAGGCTGAGCCGCTGACGTCCTGCAGGTTGCGTCTCCGAGAATCGATGCCGCCAAAGAGCCTCGTTTTCAGCAGGAGAGTCGCTGGAAACGAACGATGGAGCTGAAAAAACACTTTTTGTGTTTAAAGGCTTTTGACACAAACGCAGCACAAAGGAGGTCAAACAGCGGAAAGAATTTGCGCCTGATTAACTGATCGAGTCCCTCAGTTTGAGCCAGTCATGACAAACGAGTGCAACAAGGCACAGAAAGAACATGACTCACTCTGATCAGTACTTTAATGTGTGTTTTTTAGTTTGATTCACCCTGAGCTCCTCTCAGATTAGACTCTAAGGATTTCCCTCAGAGAACTGTGACCCGTAACTCATTTATAAATCTAAAAACAAGCAAAAAAAATATGTAAATTTGTCCTTTTTGTCAAAACTAAAAACAGAAAATCCATTTTAGGAGTCAAAAGGAAGCAAATAACCACTTAAACACTGTCCAGGTTTGTTTCTTTCATCTGTTTTTGGCTTAAAATGAACTTCTTTAGAGTTAAACCGAAATCAAAACCACATTTAGTTCATTAGTTTTTTGTTTCTAAATAAACAAAACGAGCACATTTTAAAATCATAGGGAGGTTTTCTTCTTGTCATCTACACATACAGACGTTTATTTTCATCTTGACTTTGTGCTCTTTTGTTGTATTTATGCTGCTCATCCAAACAGCTGCTGATCTGCCTCCTGTTGTTGGTTAACGATGTCAATAAAGATTTATTCTACTGAATTCTAACATAATTCACAAACAGCTGCACCGGAGCTTCTTTGAGTTTGTGTTGAAAACAAAAAGCGGAACTTGACTTCGTTTTTGGTTTAAAAGGAAAAAACAAACTAAAAAGCAGTCTGTGTTCGCTCTGACTGGTCCTAAATATTTAGCATTTATAGAGTATTTATTAGCAGAAGTAACGGCGGCTGGTTTGGTGGACAAGATTGTTAGAAAACACTCCGTAAACATATTTAAAAACCTCTAATGTCTTTACAGACTTCTGTCATTTTTCTACTTGTAGACGAATCATCTCAACACTTCTTTATTAGTGTTTCTACAGATTCTGTGTAACATCACTGGTACGAGCTGTGTTGTTGTTTCCATCCAGACGTTGACCTGAACCAGTGCTGATGTACGTTTTAGGTGAGTTTTTTCTACTTTAAGGTGTCTTTAATCACATTGTGACTCGGCAGAATTTGAGTTTTAAATATCTACAACATCGCTCTAGAATAGACGTCTAAAGAGGAGCGTGTAGGTAAACTAGGAGGAATGAAGTATATTTTGAAGTAAAACAGTGATGAGTTCGACCTTAAACTGAAATTGGAATCATTCCTAGTCATGACTCAGCAGCAGAGATCCACAACAACAAACACATGAAAGGCTAAAGTGACGTTATTTGTCTGAAATGCTCGTTTTCAACCAGGAAAAACACAACTATGGATCTCTGTAATCTATACCCAGATTAAATATTAAACCTTAAAACCACTTGCCATTAGCTGGACTCATTGTAGAAGGTGGAGGTGGTTTGTTGTCTGATCCACTGGAAGATTTCTGGGATGTTCTTCAGGTTGAAACCAAAGTGGATGGATTCCCATCTGGTCTGGGAACGCCTCTGGATCCACCAGGAAGAGCTGCAAAACGTCAGCTCTGGAGAGCAAAGAGACAAAAGAGGAGTGGGGGAATAGTTCAATTATTGGGGTAAATGGGTATTTAAAGAGGTTTTGTGTGTGTTATTGTTTAGAATGATGTTTCATGAAGCGTTATTTAAATGTTTTTTAGTCAAAAACCAACAATAACACAGTTTATCTCATGTTTGACTTTAATAAAAACAGCTGGATTGGAACTAAAATGACTTTTATTCCAAATAAATCTCAGTTTCTGCTGTTAAAACCGCCACACGCATGACTTCCTGTGTGCTGGCATGTTAGAAAACCGACCGGCGTATCGGTGACCTTGTTCAGAAACGCTGACTGGATTAAAATCTCTGATCCAATTAAACATTAATTTTCCATTTATGGTTTCTGAGCTCTTTGTTGTAGCTGTTGCAGGAAAACAAGCTTAAACCTGTGTGATGGTGCATCCGTTAAAAGACGAGTCAGCCCAAATTCAAACAGGCCTTTGTCTGGCCCCGAGGCTCGGCCGCCATCTTGACCTTGACTTTAATGAGCATCGGTAGCTGGAGGGCAGAAACGTTTTTCAGGGACTCGCTCGGCGTCTCCAGAGGTTTTCTCGCAGGTCTCATGTTGTGAATCCTTTGTCTGTCTGGGCAGAAAATAATTATCTCAATGAAACATGAGAGGATAAAACACATCAGTACTGTGCATCCAAAGGACTTCAAACTAACCATTTTATCCATTAATTTTTAGCTATTTATCACTTTTAGCTAACGATATAATTAGCTATCTTTAGCAAAGTACTTGTTACTTTCACTGAACCATGTAATCTGTTACTTTTAGCAGGTTTTTATTAGTTTGAGCTAAACATTTCTTACTTTTTGATACCCATATAATCCATTACATTTAGCTAACTATTACTTTTGGTCACCAGTACTTTTAGGGAACTGTTTAATCCCTTACGTTTAGCGATTACTTTTCGCTACTAAATTGGTTATTTGAGCAGGTATTTATTACTTTTAGCTATGTAGTCCACTACTTTTTGCTAACTGTCGGATTTAGGTAACTATTAAGTCCTTAACTTTAGCTAACTATTACATTTAGCTATGATGCTAAGTTAACTACTACTTTTAGCTAGCTTTATTCATTCAAATAACTTTTAGCAAAGTATTTATTACTTTTAGCTAAACGCTTATTACTTTGTGCTAAGCAAATAAGCTGTTATTTAAAAAAAAAAAAAAAGTTATACCATTCCTTTCAGCAAAGCATTTCTAACTTTTAGCTGGACATTTTTTGCTTTCAGCTAACCATATAATCCACTTCTTTTAGCACAATATTACTTTTAGCTAACTATTTAATTCCTTGTCACTATCTTTTGCTTTCAGCCAACTATTCTTTTACTATTAAATTGATTACCTCTAGCTAGCTATTATTCTAAATTAAATAATACTTTCAGCTATTTAATCCATTAAATTTTGGTAACTGTTTTAGGTTACTATAAAATCTCTTACTTTTAGCTAGCTATTACTTTTAGCGATTTATTAGCTTAGTTTTAGCTAGGTATTACTTTTAGTGATTTATTAGCTTAGTTTTAGCTGTGTTTTTTACAGCAAGCTATTACTCTTAGTTTTAGCTAAACTTTTAGCTAACTATTACTTGCAGCTGTTTAGTCCGTTATCTTTAGCTAACTTTAAATTTTAGTTAGCTACTTCCTTACATTAATCTATTACTTTTAGCTTTCCCTTTTATCTAAGTATTATTTGGAGCTATTTTTTCCTTCCTTTTAGCCAATTATTACTCTTAGCTAACGCTTTAATCTTTTACTTTTAGCCATTACTAGCCAATTATTACTCTTTGTTATCTATAATTTTTTAGCTAACTATCACCTGTAGCTAATATGACAGGTGAGAACATTTCTATGTTTTATCCAAATCCAGTTCAAAGAAAACATTATGAAAACATTATGACCTACAGTGTGGCTGAAATAACTATTTAACCATTTACATACACAGAAACAAAGTTTACTTTCTTTTCATGACATCGTCTTTGAGTCGAGTTTCCATCGTAAACCTCTTCGTACCGATAAACAAAGACCTCCATCTGTAAGGTGTGTAGAGAAGAGCTGGCATCAGTCATTCTGGTTATATATTTGGTCTCTAATACAGCAAAAGTTAATGTAAAGAAACATATCATTGAAAATAAACCAAACCAGTGTGCGTTAGTGCAGCTTTAAACAACATAATCAGGTATCCATGTGAGCCAGTTGAGACTAACTTGGACATTCAGGGTGCTAATAATGCTAAAACAAAGTCAGTTAGTGAGCAAGAGCTGGAACTGTACAGACAAAGTGTGTATAAAACTCTGATTTAATTCTCTATTTATAGCGTCTTGCAGCAGTTGGACCAAAATAGCTGCACGATTCCTCATCCTCCAAACATTTAAGACGTTTGGAAAGTATGTGTGCAGAGGACTGCAGGTCAGATGAATTCAGTTCTCATCATTATTCCATTTAAGTTTGGTGTGAACAAGGAAATAAACTGTGACACTAATACATGAAGTGTTCAAACTGGCCTTCAGCAGATATCTGGAGTCAGAATGTCATTTATATGTCCTCCTGTTAAGCAAAAAAAAGTCAAATCAAGTCGGTATTTAGTGTTAAATTTCCTATTCTTGTTTGCATCCCTCAGCTGTACGTCAACACAAAGACAGAAGGTTAGTTTCATAATTTTTTAATTAGTTTCTCCTCAGATCAATGCCAATTTACTTTGTGGTCGAGCTGCAATTAATGAATATCTTCACTGTCAACTGATCACAGGTTTAATTAATTAGTTTATTAGATTGTTTGGTCTATAAAATGACAGAAAATAGTGAAGAAAGACGTCCTCAGTTATCTTTTGTATTCAGTTTATGTTCATGGAGGAGAAAATAAAACTGAAAAAAACACAAAGTGTAGATTTTTATGTTATTTTTATAACACAAATGTCTTGTTTTGCACCTCTGCTGTATCACTCAGTCTGTGTGGTCATTTTGTGGATCTTTGTGGTTGTTTTTTCTGGTATTAAATCTAATTTTGCATCACTTTTTTTATTCTTAATGAACAAAAGTTAAATCAAAGTTACCTTTAAGTTAAAAAAAAATGTTGATCCAAAGCCCAAGACAGCATCCCCACATGTCGTGTTCGGTCTATAACCCAAAGATATTCACTTTATTGTCACAGAGGAGGAAAGAAATCAGAAAATATTCACAATTAAGAAGCTGGAACGACAGGATTTAGATTTTTGTTCAGGTACACAAACTTATTATTTGATTATCAGACTAGTTGGTGATTAATTCAATATTTTGTGGTCGTTTAGCTTCACTTTGTGGTTGTTTTTCATCTCGTTATCGTTGTTTTGGTTGAATTAGATCTCATTTAGCATCACTGTTGTCGCTCTAAATCTCCATGGCCTTTGTTTCTCAAGTATTATATCTATTTTTGCATCACTTTTTGCTCTTTGCTGTTTATTTTAATGAGCAAAAATATTTTAAAAAAGGTAAATTCAACTTGAAAAATGTCGACCAGTGTTTCCCAAAACCCAGCGTAGACGTCGTCCTCTAAGGTCCTGTTCTGTCCACAACCCAAAGACTTTCAGTTTAGCTGGAATCTGAGAATTTAGACTCTTTTTTTTCTTTCAAAATTGCTCAGTTTGAAGCAAACCAGCTGGAAGTGATGTCATGGTTTACAGCTAATTGATTTATAAGTGCCGTTCTACTCTACGTGACACGCAAATGGAGAAGACGCGACCTCCAGAGCAAACACAGGTGTGCTTTAAGCTGTGGCGATGCCTGAATGCGCCGCCTGCCTCGGTGATGCCTTGACTCCACGCCGAGGGAAACATCCACAGACGGCAAACACTGCTGCAGGTTCTGGTGTTTGCCGGCTGCACGTTCACACAGGAGGAGCCGTGAAGGTCAGGCCTCATCCGCCGCTCGGCTTTGGCCCGACGGATGAAACAAAAGAAGGAATGTCTCATAGGTCTCCGCCAGCCTTGAGCCTGACTCTGTTCAAACCCTGCTGGACTCCAGCTGACCCCGTTTACATAAAGCAGGCGGGTTATTGCCCGGCTTCCACTTCAGGTTGGGGTTAGTGGGCCAAAGGAGAAATCGCTGCTTTACGACAAGTTCTCAAAGACGTGAAGATGCAGATATGACTCTGGGTTCCCGCGCTTTTCTAGAAATTAATCTTCAGTAACCTAAAGCCGGTCCAACATGGTTCCAAAGCCTTCAAACTGAATGTCGTTTACCACTGGCAATGATGATTAGATCAGTTTGATAAGGTTAGTTTTGGCAAAGCTACCATTTAGAAGCAGAACTTGGATCATTTCAGTCACATCTTTCAACCATCCGTCCACTTCCTGCTCATCCAGGTAGAGTTGTGAAGGCAGCAACACAAACAGCCCAAACCTCGTCGTCTTGGGGATATCGAGGTGTTCCGAGGCCAGCCGAGAGATATAACCTCCCCAGTCCATCCTGCTGGTTGGACGTCTCCAAAACACATCCAAGACAGAAGCCTGAACCACCTCATCTGGGTTCCTCTGATTCAGAAAGCAGTGGTTCCCCTGACTCTCACTCCATCTATAAACGTTACAACCATTTACCCATTACTTCTATTTCATGACCATTATGCTAACTATAGTGACCACTTATCCATTACTTTTAGCTATTCCATTACCATAATTCTAACTATAATAACAATTTAGCCCACATTTTCATAATTCAACCATTTATCCATTACCTTTATACACTTAAGTTGTTTATTTCTTACCGTTAGATAATATGAGCAACTTAAATCTGATCAATATTGATTTAAATAAGCATTAAATCCACTTCTAGCTAGCCAATTTCAATAGTTACCTAACAGTTAACTTACAGCTAGCTTTTAGGCAACAATTGAATCCATTACTTTAGCTAAATTTCCCTTTTAGCTATCCATTTCCATTACTTTTAGCTAGCTGATTCTTACTTTTAGCTATTTCCATGACTTTTGGCTAGCTGATCTTAACACAGGGCCGGTCCTGACCAATTTGGTGCCCCAGGCAAGATTGTAGTTTGCGCCCCCGAGCATCACAGTGAATTTCACTCCTAATTGTCATACAGTAACACAAACTGTATGCATGTATTCAAGCGTTGTTTAAGTATAAACAACACAGTACATGAAACTGAAGAAACAAGTCTTTGTGACACTCCCTGGCTAACTGACGTGTATTCAGGCAAATATTTAACCACAAGCGCCGATGCAGGTCCTCTACCGTCGTCTTCAGCCGTTAGCGAACGTCTTAGCTGCTAACGTTAGCAGCTAACGTCTTTGCTGCTAACGCTAGCAGCTAACGTCTTTGCTGCTAACGCTAGCAGCTAACGTCTTTGCTGCTAACGCTAGCAGCTAAGACGCGAACGTTTTCGCTAACGTCTTCGCTGCTAAGGTTAGCAGCTAAAACGCTAACGTAACGTCTTTACTGCAAACGTTAGCAGCTAAGACGCTAAAGTAACGTCTTTGCTGCTAAAAGTAGAGAAACTGCATCGGCGCTTGTTGATAAATACTTGCCTGAATACATGTCAGTTAGCCTGGCTAGCTTGTGGCGCCCCCCGTGGATGGCGGCGCCCTTAGCATTTGCCTATACTGCCTATGCCTAGGGCCGGCTCTGTCTTTACAAACCATGACTTTTAGCTAACTACTCCCTTGACTTTTACCTCTAATACCAACCTTCAACAGTTTAAAGACAGTTGACTTACCTTTTAAACTGACAAACACCACATGTGTAATTCACGGCATGTTTGAAACTAGACCTAAAACATATTTGTCTGCCGTGGTTCAACACTGTCCTCATGTTTTCTGACATAAGGTCCCATTGGGGTCCATCTGGGGTCCATCTTTATCCCAAGGTGACCATCTAAATATCCCAATTAACTCAACAATCTTCCTCCAGAACCACAGACTCCACCTTTCAGGCTTTAACTGGGATGTTTTCAGCCCTGAACAAGCAGCTACATCTGATTTTATACGTCTTTTATTGAAGCTATTGATCACCTGCATGCTGCGTTCAAAGCCAGCAGCTCTTCATGTGTTTCTCCGACTACCAGTCTATCCTCAGTCATCTGGTCCCACGACGTCGTTTCAGCTGCTGCACAGATCCGACAGCTTGCTAACGATTTTCCAGGATGACACAATGTTTTTCAGTGCATTGTCCTATTTCTGTCATTTCGCGTGTGTTTCCAGAACAGAAACTTTCCAGGGTTTCCAGTTTGTGCAGATAATCGCTGCACCAGTAGAACAGCTGCTTCGACACAAAACTACAGACTGAAAAATCCAAGAAGAAAACTCTCTGTGAACGTATAAACTCCTGGAGTGACTTTAAATTTTACCCACGAATAGATCTGATCTATTTGATTTGATTTAGGAGACGTATTACTTTGCATTTTCTCAGAAAACTCGTGTTTCTGGTACAAGCATATATGTATGAAGAGGAAGAAATAAGAGGTGTTTAGGATGTGAAATGTTCTTGGGTGCTAATAAAATGTGGTACTTTGACTAAAGGTCAGTCAGTTTCTTTCTAAACAAGTTTGAGGATTCACTAGAAACACAATCAGAGGTAAAGAAATGGTGACTTATAGTCGTGTCAAGCCTCAAAAATGCTGTTTCCTACATTTCCCATAATGCACTGCTGGGTTGTTGCTCATCAGAAGCTTCAGAAGACGTCACAGAAACCTTTTCTGCAGGTAAACCAACTTGTGGAAGTTTAACATCTTTAACTAAAGCCGTCATTATGAAACTTCCCCAGTGGACTGCTTCCATTTAGCCAACTCATCTTTGTATTACAAGTTTTGGGAACTTTTATAATCAAATATGCAACTGAGGTATTGTTTATTTAATTTGCATTATTTTTCCAAACAGACATCCAGACTTTAAATGAACCCAGCATGAAGATTCTTGTTTCATTTTGTTGACATATTACAGGAAAAGGTTTTCATGAAGGGGAATTTGGGATTTTTCTTTTTATGACTTCATAAATTGAAATTACTGTTGAAACAAAATCCAATTTCTCTCATTTTTCGACATAAAATGTGCCTAAACCCGTCTGTAAAAACCTTCAGAATACAAACTGGAATAAAACTGAACCTTTAGTGAATGTAGGTTTCAGCCTTTATATGTTTTATAATCAAAACCTACAAACACAAATAAAAAAAGCAGTAAAATAAACACCTGAATGTGTATTTTGGATTTTTCTTCTCAACTAGAAAGCATGTCATAGAAGCAAAATAACCCAAAACTTAACTAGAAAAACAGCGTGTTTTGTCTGAAGTCTAAGACTGAAGTCCTGCCAAACAGATGCTTCTCTGGACCTGCTGTCTGATTCTGATGATTCTGACCCGTTGCTGTCACACCTGCACATTCAGCATCTTCTGTGACACAAATCCAGAGAACAGACGTTGAACACTTTATTTCAGACGAGTGGTTCAGTTCCTGTTGCTTCTACACGATCTGACTGCAGCTCTGAAACCTCCAGAACACAAAACCCGGTTTACACGGAGGCAGAACCGACCCTTTAAAGACCCTGTTCAGTAACTAAACCAGAGTTCTACGGCAGGACGACAATCTTCTTCTCCAGCTTCTGCTCGGGGAAGATGAACCTCCTCATCACGTCGTCCAGCTCCTCCAGAGCCAGCTGAGCGTGAAGCACCGCCACCTCGTCCGGGTCCGAGCGAACCACCAGCTTCAGGGCCCGGTACAGGTCCAACAGAACCTCACTGAGAACCTGCACAGGACAGACACACACGGTAGGGATGCTTAGAATAAAGCAAAACATTAAGGCTCCAAAGCTCCAGATATTCGGGTCGGTCTCCGTCTCCTACAGAACCCTACAGAACCATCAGCAGAGTTATTTCCCTTCACTTCCCACTTCAGGCATTGCACCCAAATTGTCATAACGTTGGGAAAACGCTGCCAGTGAGTTTGGCAACCAGCTCTTGAGTTATTAACCTGCTGAACTCCAAACAGCTTCTGGCCGTTTTATTGCTCCCGTCACATTTCTCCTCCCTGTGGAATTTAAAGTCCAACACCTCTGTGGAAACAGAACGACCAGAAGCAGAGACAAGAACTCAGAAATGGCTTCTGTGCAGGACGGAACAGTTAGAATGACATAAATCAGAAACTGGGTCCACAATTGATACCAACACTGGAAAAAAGCGGTGATTCCACCCAGTATACATGTTTAACTACTGATGGTTTCACAGCATCTACAAACTTTTAAAGATGTTCCTCCATCAGCTGGATGTATCGTCCAACAACCTGCTCCTCTGTTCACTGGTTCCGAGCCGTGCTGCATTTATTTATTCATCACATATGTTGGACTTTCCTCTCTGCTCTGTGGAAACACTGCCTGCAGTTCAACCCGAACACTCTGTTAGCCACAACTGAGTCAGTCACGGCTTCTCAGTTGTGCTACAGAGGATCACGACCTGAGTGCAGTTTCTTTATTTTTTAAAGAAATGTTGTATGAGACTTGTAGAATAAGGTCATTTTGATGAAAAATACCAATTTGAAGCTTAGATTTGGACTTTTTCCAAAATTGTGTCACACATGAGTAGTTCAAGGACCACCGGAAAGTTGGTCACAGCTGAGTCCGTCGTGTTTTTGCAGTTGTGCCACAGAGATATTGATCAAATGTCACAATTTGAAGTTCAGATTTAAATGAAATGAAACTGTGCATCACATGTTTGAGAACAGCTGGGATGTTGAAAACCTACAGGTTCTCTATTTTTTACAGTTTCTGGCTAAAAAATTGTGTAAATTTTAACAGATAACTTTCACACGTTAGTTAAGAGCTGAGCTGTGTGAACTAAAATAAGTATTTATCTGGAATTTCTCCTTTAAAGTTTGGTAAATAAACACAGGAGGAGAAAGAAAAGATGTGAGTATTTCAGCAGTAACAGAAGAAGAAGTAGCAGCTCGTCATTTAACAGCAACATCACTGGTTTCCTGTCTCTTGTTCTTCACTACAACATGAAACCAGACGGTGGTTCTAACGGTACAAATGTTTCCCCAAAACGTTTCAGGAATCTTTACATCGACGTATTGGCTTCCTGCTGCAGAAACTCTGGAGCAGCCCAGATCTTGCTTGGTCCATCTCCAGCTCCATAATTTCCCGTCTCTGGCTCCAGCCTCTGTGCTCCGGTCCTCCAGGTCCTCCAGGTCCGTCCCTCTTTCTGTTCCCACGTCGCGGTGTGTCATTAACCCTGCAGCTGTCGCTAATGACAGGACCTGGACCGGGACCAGCAGCTGGACATCAACATCTGCGGTCGTCCAGCTTTTAAAAAAAAACGTCAACAACTTCCTGCAGCCGCTCGACAGCAAATCAGTGCTTTGTGTCTGAAATCCAACTGTTCAGCCAGTTTCACCGTTTAACAGAAGCGGGTCGGTGTTTTATGTCCAAGAGGTTTTAGAACGTTTGCAGAAGGAGTTCAGGCTGAGACGGTCCTCGTGTCTACATATACAACCACATGGAGTCCTTTCATGCTGCCGTCCTCTTCCTGTTTCTCTTTACATCTTCCTTCAGTCAGTTTTCTTGCTAAAAAAAAGCTGAAAACATTCCAGCTTTTCATGTTCCCTTTTTCCTTCAGTCAGTCCAAATACTCTGAACACTCATTAGACTGATCGCTCTCACAGCCAGAATCCATTTCATTCTTTCTCCAGTTTCTTAAAAACTACAAAATCTAGCATTGATTACAGATGTGTGAGATTAATTAGTTGGAAGCAGAAATCTTGTCAGTTAAAGAATTTCTAAATATTTTATTAACTCTGTGAAACCCAAAAACTTGCCGGCAGGTTAAAAAATAAATAAATAAAAATGAAAATAAATCTATTATTTAAAAAAAAAAAAATTAAAAGTAAAGAAAAAACAAGTAAAAAATAAATAATAATAAAAAAAATGATAATAATAAGTTGCCAAAATTCCACTATTTACCAGCGAGAAACTACAAAAACAGAAACAACTAAAGGATTTTCAGATTTTCCAAAAGGTCCTTGAACTACTCATGAGTAAAGCGCGAGAAAACTTAACTCGTCCCAGTTGAACATGAAGCTTCTAGTTAGTTTTATTTATTCATTTTTTGTGTAAAATCAAAATAAAATATTTGGAAAAATGTCGATTTCAGGTTTTTTTTGTTTTTGTTTTTTTCTTCCTAGTTTTTGTTGGACAAATAATCCAATAAATTAAACTTTCATTTATTCTTTTGTCAGGATTTATGGCCTCATAACTGTCAAACTGCACATTTCTGAATTCTCTCTACTTCTTCACTCTGTTTCCATAGAGATGCAGGACTTTATACTGCAGTGAAAAACGATCAAACAGTGAGTAAAAACGTGACGGAAAACCCCCAGAATCCACTCAGAGTCGATCTTTACAGCCCCTAACTTTGCCTCCTGTAGCTCTGAGCGTGTATGTGAGTGTTTTTAAAAGAGCTAAAACAGAAGCGACTCATTTATTTGCTGTTTTTAGTGTAACTTTAGTGGATGTGAAATTAAAGATGACAGTTTTATTAATTGGTTCGGTCCCCACATAGCGACGCCGTGACACCACAGATCTGCTCAGAGGTTTAACAGTTTGAGTTTGTTTCCAGTGACCTGATCGTTCCTGCATCAGCGTTTCCATCCTCCGAGGCCAGAGGAGCGTGACGCCATTAACCGGGATCCTGCCGTCGACTATCTAAGAACAACACTGGAGTCAGGAATGTGAAACTGTGAGGAGGAGAAATCTGCTGCGGCTCTAAACACAGTGTTCAGGCTGATTCTGCTCGCTCCGGTTCAGCCTGTAATCGCAGCGATGACCACAGGGGAGGTGAGGCTGGATTAGAGGACCTGTCAGGCTCTGTAGCAACAAGCCCTCGCCCTCACAAACACCTGATTCAACCTGAGCACCAGCCGGACCAAACACAGCGTCTTCTTCATCCTCGCTGTCCACTCTCACCTTTCAACCCCGTTCCTGTCGCACGAGTGACCTTTCAGCTCCACGCCGGAGCAGCTGATGGAAAATTACAAGCCGCGCTGCGTTCAGAAAACAGCCGTCGAGCTTTGTGAGTCCGACGGGGAAAACAAACACTCAGTGACTGATTTAGTTCCACCTGAAGGTCATTCTTGACCCGAAGCTCAAGTTCAGCTCATGAGGTCTTGATGAGAACCTTTAAAAAGACACAAGGTGACCCGGTTTTTATTCATTTATCTCATCAGGGGGATTTAAACCTCGTTTCAGAACACTGTCTGGAATTTTATCTTTAGTGCTGGTCCACTGTGTCGCTTTGCTTTGGAAGGTTTTGTATAAATAAAGAACATTAGAAGTTATGTTACTATAAAATGCACAGCAGTAGTTTTCCTGTTACACTGAAAAACTGTTAAAAAATGGTTGAATACTGTAAAGTTCAAAAACTATTTAAATCTTCTTTATTTATTTTTATATTATTTATATATTTATTTATTAATTTCCCTTCTGGGATAAATAAAGTATTTTTCATTTCATTTGAATATCTGTAAAATAATGATATTTAAGCTAATTTAAATGCAGTAAGACTGTAATTTTATGGTCAAACGCAGAACAAGAATGAATTATTATTTATAAAAACACCTTTTTAAATTTTTTTTTATAGTTTTGACCTTTTTTTTCTTATATTTAACTTTTAAATTAAAAATTTTCTTTCTGTGATTTTACTCAATACTATCTGTCATTTACCAAAACAGGGAAAAAGCTGTAAAATCACAGTAAAAAGTAAAAAATTATTACTTAATCCTTATCTTATTTTTTTTTGTTCGAATAACTGCAGGCATCAGTAAAATAATGATTTTTTTTTTTTAGGAATTAAATACAACAAAAGCTACTGTAATTATATATTATAATTATTAAAATACCCTCTTTGGCATTTGAAGAAACTAAACCCGATGCTCCACAACCCAACCAAGACTTTTTAAGACATGAAGTCACCCTGATCTGTGGCTTGACTTTGTAGGACGGTGAACCTACCATCAAGCACGGTGGTGGCAGCATCATGCTCTGGGCTGTTTTACTGTCACTGGCTTTACACAAAGTAAACAGACTAATAAAAAAGGAGGATTACCCTAAAAATTCTTCAGGAAAACCTAAAATAATCAGGCAGACTTTAGTTAAACTGCACCAATTCTGTCAGGAGGAGAGTCAAAGATAAACCAGAAGCTTGTGGACAGAAAGATGTCTGTGAAGATTCCCAGTCATCCAGGTCATGGTTCTTCTCGTAGATTAATCGTAGCAGCTGGACTCAGCAGTCCACCTGCATCTTCAGGACAAAGGACACTCATTTGAAGACAACAACGAACAGATGTTGGCCAGAGAGGACGGATGGTTTGAGAGAAGAGTGAAAGAAGCCATCTAACTGGAAAGACCATCCCTCAGCAGAGGTGGAGGTCTGAGGCGTCACCTCTCACCGGTTTACAACTCAGTCCTAAGATCTCCCCCCAGGAAGATGAACCCACATCCACACCCAGCCCTGAAAGACCCGAACGAACCCCACTGTGGCAGGAGGAGCGCTAACGACTCACATAACGAGGGGGAGGAGCAACAAACCCACATATCAGTATGTGGAACTCCCAACTAGTCAGTCAGAACTGATGAAGCCTCTTGGATGAAACGTCTTCAAGGAACTCAAGCAGGTCCAGTTGCTACGATTAAACTACCAGAATTGTGGACAGAAACCAAAAGCGCCTAAATGAGGTGAAAAGAACATTTAATGAATTATTAGCGTTGTTGTATGTATATTTTTGACCAAGTAGATTTTGTCACACTTCCAGAAGATCTATAATAAATATTTTTTTGCGTGACAAAGACGCACAACGTGTTTCTATAATTAGCAGCATAGAAAAATAAAGTCGAAGCATTCACTGGAAACTCAAGACTGCCAAGATGCACATGGTCTTCACAAGTGTATGTAAACCTTTGTACATGAGTGCATGTATGATTCCTACAGGAGGAGAAAAGATGAAGCCTTTAGCCACAAGAACACCAAACCTACCATCAGGCACGGAGGTGGCAGCATCATGCTCTGGAGCTGTTCTGCTGCCAAAGTAACTCGGACAATGAAGAAGGAGGAGGATCACCTCCACGTTGTTCAAGAAAACCTCAAACCATCAGCAGAAGGTTGATTCTGGATGCAGCCGGATGTTCCAACAACATAATGACCCCAAACAACCATCACAAGTGGTGAAGAAATGGTTCAACCAGGCTGGAATGAAGGTTCTAGGCTGGCCTTCATAAAGCTCCACATCAACCCCATCAAGAAATGTGTCGGAAGAAGCCAACAATATGATCTGAACTGCACCAGTTCTGTCAAGAGGAGGGTCCAAGATAAACCAAAGGAAACCAAAAGAGCCCAGTGGAGGTGAAAGTAGCCAAACGGACATCAAACTAAATATTAGCATTGCTGTATGTAGACTTTTGACCCAGCAGATTTCATCATACTTCCAGAAGATCTGTAATAAATCTATGACAGAACCAAGATACATGATGCACCAGTGTGTTTGGGTTCAGTTGTGAATGTATGCGGGTGTACCTGTGTGGTTTTGTCGCTGAGGCCTCGCAGCAGCTGGGCGATAACGTGGACGGCGGCTCTCCTCACCTCTGCCTCTGTTTCAGTCTTTATCAGAGCCGTCAGACAAGAGCTCAGCTGCACAGAAACACACAGAAACACACTCTCATAGGTATTTACAGAGATCCAGGTCAGCGAAAAGGCAAAAATAGAGCTCGTGAGCATCTTGGAAACAAGGACACAGAAGCCAGGCGGCATTAAAAAACCCCAATAGTGCTTCATTTAAAAACCTGAATGAATTACAGGCTGTTGTTCAGCACTAATGACCAGAGTGTGGAAACACGTTTGTCAGCTGCAGGTCTCCACCGAACCGAACCGGATCGATGGAGGTTATTGGTCAGACATCAGAACCGGCGCGGGCTCGGCGAACGCGCCAACAGAGCCGGTCAGTGTGAGAAAAGTGTGCAGGTTGATGAATAAGCATCCTGTTCCTGCCGCTGACAGTGCTGCTCATTCATGCCAGCAGGCTGCAGCGAGCACAAACTCGCACACAGCAGCAGCTTTTCGTCGAGCCGCTGACCGCTGCAGCAGCCGAAAAACCCCACATGTGTGACTGTGGGCGGCGTTTCCACCGACTCGGATCAAAGTCAGCGAGATCGAACTGCCCACACAGGGTTCAACAACATTTAACACGTCTGAAGCTGGTGCCTGGATCCTTCTGAGTGTCCCATCAGACCCGGTTCTGGAGTTTGTTTGATGGGAATGAAAATGAGAGAAATCCTGAATTATTTAATTTACAAAAAAAATAAAAAATAGAATAAACATGTACACTAATTTTCCAAGTGTCCACATGTGTTACCAGTGCTGGAAAAAAACTCTATAGATATTTTACTGTTCATATTTTCACACCCTGCTCTGCACATCGACTTCACAGAGATGTTTCACCATGCTGGAGGTGTCTCCAACAACTAGTGGAGCTCCACGGTTCTCTTCCTCATATCTTGGCTGATTTCTTTAGACGTTCCACAAAAGGAAGCAGAGTGTTTGACGTGTGCCTCCAATTAACTCAGATGTTGTCAATAAACCAATCAAAAGCCTCCAAAGCCGTGACATCATCACCTGGGCTTTCCTAAATTGTTTGAAGGCATTTTGGTGGACGTAAACTTCTGACTTTGAACAAAGTAATAAAACATTCTCCTTCTCATTATTCTGGCGTTTAGCAAATAGAAATAATTTTGTAAATCCTAACTGACCTGAAACAGTAAAAGTTTAGTCTGATTTAATGACAGACAGTAAGAAAAAAAAAAGATTTTTACGTCTTTTTAAACAGTAAACATCTGGTTTCAACTGTTTATTCTGATCTGATTCATGTCCAAAGAAGCTGGAAGCTGTTTTGCTGTTTTCCATGTTCAGGATTTTGGATTTTTATCAGATTAATTGCTAAAAAACAACAAACAGAGCTTCTAAATTATTTTATTTATAACCATAATAATCAGATTTTATGACAAACTGAAGAATCAGGAGTCAAAACAGCTCTATTACTTTTATAAAAACATATTTTTCATGTCAATAATTCTCACTGATCAGATGCTGCAACACTGTTAACGTCTCCTACAGTCGATACAGTAAACCTGTGTCTTCATGTCCTTGCCTCACCTCCTGAGCCAGCGGCCCCACAGCGTAGTCCAGCCTCCCACAGAGCTCCCCCAGGTTGGACAGGCTGCTGGCCCGGACGCTCTGATCCGGGTCTCTGGTTCCCTGCAGGAAGACGCCCAGCAGAGGACGGCCGAGGTGTGGAGCCAGATCTCCTGCAGGAGGAAGAACAAGCGGATTAGAGCAGTCAGTTCTCAGGATTGTTATTCATCAGGTTGTCTTCTATGTGGTTCAGTGGCTGAGGGACGCCGTTGTTCTCTGTGGGAAATCTGCAAAATCATGTCACAAGAACATCTTTAAAAAAATATGTAGCTATCGAGAGCTGTAGCAGTTTGTGTTAGCGAGTCAGGAGTCTCGAGGAATTTCCATTTCTAACTCTAATCAGAGCCAGTGATGCCGGATGAGGCGAGCTGGTAGAGTGCATTTGGTGCATTTGTGCCTGATTCACTTCATTTAGCTCAAACAGATTTATTGTCCCCTGTGATTAATCTGTTGCTTGAAGACTTTGTACGATTAGAGTCCGTTGTTGTTCCTCAGCTGCTCCTGGTGTTCAGTTTTACTAAGATAACTTACTAGTGGTGCTTTTTCTTTTTCTTTACATAAGTTAATGTGAGAAAAAAGGCGAATAGTTTAAACCCAACAGCCCAACTGTGGCTGAAGGTGAACAGAACTCAAATGTCTGCTGTGTATGACGACAAAAGAAAACGAGAAAATAAGTTGAATTTCTTTGATTATTTGTGTTAAAAAATATGGAGAAAATCTGAAATCAATACGTCCAAGTGTCCACAGGTGTTACCAATACCGGGAAAAAACCCACAAAACAAATGATGCTCAATGTGCTATAGATACTCAACTATTTATTTACTGATTCTGAAATCTGATTCTGATTCTGATATTTTATTAACTTCATCAGCTGTAGAAGATGTTCCACCATCAGCTGGATGTATCTCCAACACCTTCATCCTCTGTTCACTGTTTCTGAGCCGTGCTGCATTTATTTATTGTGGTATTTTTGCAGTTTTTTTTGTCTTATTTGTGCTGTTTTGTCTCTCTTGGGGACAGTTTTGTCTCCTTTCAGTTGCTTTGTGTCTCATTTATGTCATTCTGTGTCTTATTTGTGGTGGTGTTTTCTCTCTTTGTGGTCCTTTTGTCTCCTCATACTGCCTATGCTGAAATATCTCCATGCTTTCAGCCTCTACAGACTTTTCCTCTCCGCTCTGCTCATCAGCTGTAGAAAGATGTTCCACCATCAGCTGGATGCATCGTCCACTGTTTCTGAGCCGTGCTGCATTTATTTATTAATCCAGTTTATATTTTATTTCTTTTGCAGCCTAAAATTGTGCAAAGTGATTCGAAACTTGTCCAAAGTCACATTAAAATGTCCAAAAACGAGTCAAAAATGGTCCAAAATAACTCGAAAACTGCCCACAGTGGCCTCAAATTAGCTCGAAATGACTCGAAATTTGTTCAAAATGACCATTTTTGAGACATAACAGACCGTTTCTAGTCCAGTTTTGAGTCCTTGCACATCAGCTGTAGAAAGATGTTCCACCATGTTGGATGTATCTCCAACAACCTGCTCCTCTGTTCACTGTTTCTGAGTCGTGCTGCATTTATTTATTGATTCAGTAGGTTGGATTTTCCTCTCTGTCTCTCTTGTCGTCTCCTCTCTACACTTATGTCAAAGTTTTTGTTGTTGTTGTTGCTTTATTTGTTTTATCAGACTTGCAGAATTACGCGGTTTTACTGAACAACCATGATTCAAAGCACAGATGCAGTTAATTTTCCAAACTGGGCGTCACAGATGAGTCGTCTAGTGACCGTCGGAAAGTTGAAAATCTGATCTGCTTTCAAAGTTTTTTGTCTGAGATCACACGTCGTAGGTTTTTGGGCTTCAAACTGTTTTTTAAACCACGCTGTGCTGCCGGTGACCTCGTCGTCACTGCTCCACTGTGACACGAAGATAATCTCACTGCTGAGACGCTTTTTGGAAAACAAGATGCAGCTCAGACTCGAGTTCAAAGCACAACAGGCAGACAAAGTGTCGCAGTCTGAGCCTCTGAGAGAACAACAAGGAGCTTTAATCGATCCTTTCAAATCCACATCTTGACACAAGACTAATATTGTTTCTTACAGTGCAGTCGTACTTTACCACCAGCTGTGTGTTTGTGCGCGACACTGCTTCATCGGCAGACACACAAAGAACAGAGTCGGCTACAGCTGCTCCTGCCAAGCAGCAGCGAGTGAAGCCAGCAGCCTCCATGGAGAGGAGGCGACCAGCTGACCGGCTGCTGGTAGTAAGACCTGCCTGACCCCCAGAGTGTTACAGCTGCTTCTATCTGCACACGCTCAGCATCCCGATCCAGGCAGCCTGTCCTAGATTTACCCTTCCCTCAGCTCAGACGCTCCCCCCTTCGTCTCCGGGCCTCAATAGACGGTCACGGCTCTAATGGAGCTGAAGAAAAGGAGTCGCTGTGTTTGTGTGTTAGCGTGAGTCAGCAGGAGCATCGGCCTGCGTCATAACTCCGCACATTAACATGCAACACAGCTGGGACGACTGACGCAGCCCGGCCACAGCTGCACAAACCTGCCCCTTCCTGTGTATGCAGATGAGCTTTACGTCTCCCGCTGCAGAGCTCTTCCCCTCCTTTCTCACCGAGGGGCTACCAGGAGCGAGCCAGCGCCGAGCCAAACATTCATTTACTAAACATTTACTCAACCAGACGAGTCAATTAAGAGGACCTTCGCATTTGCAAGCGACGGCCTGGCACAAGACGAATCTCGGAGGCTTCCAGACAAACACAGCGGCTCTCTGGGTGTCTGCGCAGCGAACTGAAGCTCCGTCCAATATCTCGGCGAGGACATAAACCCCCCGATTGTCCCGGAGAAGTGGTACGATGGCAATCTGGCACATTAAACTGAAGCGGGGTGGGGGGGATAAACCAAAACAGGGGTTTGTATCAGGGACAGGTTGTGATACACAGGGACCCTTCTGATGGAAAACAAGCCGACGACTGTGGTGTCGGCGCTGCACACTGATCACAGGCAAACATACATGTAAACACACATACGGGCACAAACAAGCACGTTTTATTGGTTCCTGCAGCGTTTACCATGAACAGAAAGTCAGAGTTTGTGAGCTGTTCTTTAAACGCAGCTGTAAATAAATCTGCAGCTGCATGTTGAGCTCAGTAATATATGTATATACACTAGGGAGCGACCGATACGGGTGTTTGTAGGGCCGATAGCGACGCTGATTATTGGCATCAATATACTTTAAATGTAATAATTCAGCAGCGTGCGATAGCAGAGAACCCGTCATTCATAACTATACTTCTTTATCAATAAAGGAGACGACAACAGAATAAGTAAAATAGAAATAAAAGTGGTTAAATTCTGATATTTTTTATTTATTATGAGATTTATCGGTAGCTACGTCCGCTGTTCGACTCTATTTTATTAATATTTTATCACTTTAATTGCTCACTAAGGCCCAGATCTTAAATCATTATTACTTCTAGTTTTCCAGATTCTGTTTCAGGTTAATCTGTGGCTGCCTGCTAACTTAGCCGCTAGCCGTTAGCCTTAGCCACTGTGAGAGCAGCTAACTTCCTGGTTTGTAGTTTGTGTTTCAGTGTTTTTCTCAGACCACAGAGTGACGACAGACGGAGAGAGGAGGCTGCATCACACCTGACGTAGCTCATTTTATTTATCAATAATCAGCCAATAAAAACACAGATAATCAGAGAAATGAAGCGTTAGCATGACCAGTCAACAGAGTGCATGCTTAGAGCTGCAGCACATTTAGAAGAAACCCAAATCGAACTCTAAATTAGATATTATCATCTAAAAAAACTTTGGATTTGTTGGGTTTCTTGGTTTAAAATTGTCCAATTGTACCAACTCTTTACCGTATTATTTAAAGTGCGTGAGGCGACATATGTTGTGAATTGCAGCGTTATAAATAAAACTGAATTCATAAGTTGTTATGTTTACACAGACGGACATCCGGCAGATGCAGATCAACACTGGTTTGTATTTAAAGTATTAATGTGTCGTCCAGAGGAAGGCAAATCTAAGTTTCACTTTCCTTTTTGCTCCATTTTTGGGCTCCACCAGCCTCCTGAGAAACACATCTCACTCTGTAGCTGATAAAACCTTCAATATTTTCATCAGCTCGTCTCTAATTGTACCTGCTGCTGCTGAAAACGAGACGGTAAAACTGAAACAACAAGCTAGCTAACAAGCTAACAGATGCTAAAGAGCTTCACACTGTGGCAGCTTCATGGTCGAAGTTCGATATTCAGAGCAGGCTAAGAAACAAAATACATAAAATTATAAATCTGTCATATGTTTGGGGAGTATGTTTCAGTTTAACTTTTAGACCCTCGTCAGCTCATTTTTCAGCAAACATAATTTGCTTTCTTCCCATTTTTTAATGTTAAAATACTTTTACTCTTTTTTTTTTTTAAACAGTATTTAGCTTCTCTTTTCCAGAAGTGATATGAATATGTTCAGATGGTCTGCTCCCAGATTATTATTATTATTATATCAGCTTAAAATAATGGTTTAATATGCAGCTTATCCTAGTTTTTTTTTATGTTAGTTTAGAATTTATTTAGGCTAATGAAGCTAGCAGGTGGAGCATTGCACTGTGTTCCTTTTAATTCATCTTCCAAATCGATTCGTTGAAGCACGATTTCAGTCCACCGAGAGTTTACTTAGTTCACTACAGACCTGCATTCTTGAATTATCCCTTTAAGCAACAACGTGGAGGAGAATCTGCATTTACAGGTAATCAATTCTGGTTCTTCATCTCATCAACTTTCACGGGGGTCAAACAAACACGATGCTCACCCATGGCCCTGCTCGCCCTCATCAGCACCTCGCCCAGCTTCAGCCGGGTCTCCAGGGAGCGCTGCTTGTCGGACGAAGGCAGCGAGGGTCCGTGTTTGAAGTCTCTGAGGAGCCTCTCCAGGATCCTGTCGGGGAACGAATCAGCCAGAGAGGCCAGACCTGCAGACACAGTTTACGCTCAGTCCATCTGCCACCGACCACCGATCAATCCATCTCAAGTGGTCACGTGTCTCAAACTATTTCTGCTCAGCCGTCTCTGATTTGCGTGAAATTTTTGCAGCATAAAATATGGATATCTATGAAGATATTTGTGAAATTACAGCTTGATATATGAAACACTTTCTGAGATAAAAGGTTTTTAAAAATCGCCCGTCGACCCACTTTCAGCAGGTTTTTTTTTTTCCTCACGTGGAAATTTGAGGCTTTTTGAACAATAATATCTCAGGAACAAAAAAAGATAAAAACCTGAAATTTTCACTGTTTCTTCTCATCATGTTATTGATTCAGAATCTGTGATATTAGACAGGCAGATCAAATAAGCTATGAGTATGGGTTCCTGAGATATTGTTGTTCAAACAGCCCTCAAACCTGAATGTGCGGCCGATGGGCAATTTTTTAAAACTGTATTTAAGATATCAAACTAAAAATTCACACAAATCCCTAAAAAAATCTGTAGTTTACGATTTAAAAAAATGTTTCAAGCAAATCAGAGATGGTGGAGCAGAAGGAAGGAGGTGATTTGAGACAGAAAAACCCTCCACAATGTGCATTTTTAGGTTACCTTGGATGGCTGACAGGTAAACGAACGAGTCCTCGTGCTCCAGATTTTCCAAGAAGAGCTGCAGAAGAGACACAAGACCAGCAGAATTAATCACCATCAGCACCAGTGGAACCAGAGAGGATCAATACTGGAGCACATTAAAGACGACTATCAAAGGGAATAATCAGCGTGACGGGGCGAAGGTGGGGGAGAAACAGGCAGAACATATGACAGGTGGCCGCCGCAGTTTGAGAAAACTCAACCAAATCCAAGAAAAAAAAAAATCAATATGGGGGGTTTGTGGGGTAACAGCAGGGGTCTGAAGAGGGGCTCTGGATTACAGAGAATACCAGATGAGTTTGTTGCCCTTCTGATCACCTTAACAAGCCCCAGGAGGGCAGCAGCGCCCCCTTCAGCTCCCCGAGGAGGAGCTTCAACTGCCTCATCTATTATAAATGTCTCAGGAGGAGCCGGTGATACAAGAAGAAGAAGAAGAAGAAGAAGAAGAAACCTGGACCTGGTGCTAAACTTCTCCTCAGAACTCCACCTGTTCAGCTGCACTGAGCAGCGACGACGCTCACAAGAAGAGAGGTTTACTTCACTTCAAAAAGAAAAGTACGACATAAGATGGAGAACGTCCCACTTGTGGATCCATAACTAAACAAGGCATAGAAATCAGATTAAATAAAAGAATTGAAAAATTAGAAATGCATGAAGGAAAAATGTATAAAAGCTGTCCAGATGCACGATAAACACAGTTTAATCCAACATTTTTCACACTGAATGCCAAATTTTGGTTTGAAATTTTAGACTTACTTAGACAAATGTGAACTATTTTTGTGTTAGGGGGTTAGGATAGGTTAGGGTAGAAATGATCATGAGTATAGAAGCTGCATGTTCTTTAAAAAAAAAAAAAAAAAAGGGCAGGGGAATATATGAATATTTTTGGACATGGTAAAAAAAAAACAACATAGAAAAAGTTAAAAGTTCAACATTAACATCGCCAACACAATGTCTTCATGTCTTTTGTCACTTGTTAACGTCATTTCCGGCAAAAAGAAACCTGATGGTAAAATAAAAACTGACTATAAATCCACATTTTTCATTGGAATGAATACTGTTGGGGCTTAACTACTTGTTAAAGTATAGTTTAAAATGTTTGTGTACCAAAAATACTCATGTCTAAATCCTGTGTGTCTACTTTATGATTTTTCTTTCTCCCAAAAAAGTCTGATGTGGAAGACAGTAATGAAAAACTACAAAAAGCAGACGTACAGACCTGGTCGACTCACCATGAGGACTGTCTTTTGTGCCTCTGAGAAAATAACAGCGAAAGTTTGTCTTTTGTCTTTAATAGTTTCTGAGATATTGTCGCTCAAACAGCCTCAAATGTCAATGTGAGAAAAAAACCTGCTGAAAGTGGGTCGACGGACGAATAAAAAGCAAGAAAAATCTCTGAAAGTATTTGATGTATTACACTAAAAATTCATAGATATTTCTTTAAATATACGTAGTTTATGATAAAAAAAAGTTTGGAACCAATTTAGAGATAGTTGAGCAGAAACCGGTAAATTGTTAGAAATAGTGGTGAAAAACTACAAATAGTGAATTTTCAGAACCGGTCAACTCACCACGAGGACTTTCTCCTGATTCTGGACGGCTTCTGGGTCTCCGTGTTGCACCCTCTGGTTCAGGACCCTCAGGGCGAACGCTCTGGTCGGCACGTCCGGGTCGCACGCCTCCAGCAGCCAATCAGAAAACGGCTTAGCAGGCGGGTCACTGGTGCCACTTCCTGCAGAGGATGCTGGGGGTTTGCCGACAGGCGTCTTTGCTTCGCTGGTGTGGTTTGCTGCTGATTCGGGGTTCCTGGAGGATGAACCGGCGGCAGCGGCGGTGAGGTTTTCAGGCCGGTAGGCGCCGTGAGTAGCGATGACAGCTCTGAGGTTGGACGCCAGCTCCTGGACGACGACGTCCGGATGCCGCTGAGACAAAGTCTGCAGCGGAAGGAGGAGCTTCGACATGGACGAGTAGTCGTCTGCACCGAGCTGAGACGAGACGGGAAACAGAGGAGGCCTTCTGTCAGTTTATATTTAAACCTCTGAAACTGTTCAACCTGATCTGAACGCTGAATAAATCCACTTCCAAATCACACTCATGTCAGATTATTGGTAACACCGGTGGGCACCTGGACATGTGGATTCCAGATTTATTTTTATATTTGTTTTGTTTGTTTGGTAACATATCGGGTAGTTTGAAAAAATGTTAGAGATGCTGTTTTTGTTTTTTTCAATCCTTGTAATGATTCATGGACAGTTCTGAGTTCTCACTACTTCTTCATGGTTGTTGTGTTTTCATAGAGGTGCAGGACTTTATATTCTAGTGAAAGAAAAATGAGCAACAAAACACCAAGACACTGCTTGGACTCCAGAGATTTAAACCTCTAATTATCTTTTCTTGAGGTAATTAACACTTCAGACCTGTTGGTTTCCACACATACGAGGACCTGAAGAACATGAAACATGCAGCTGAAGGTGGATTTCTACCTGAGGTCCAGACAGCATCGTGGCCACCAGACCCATCCCCATGCTCAGCGTCTGGCTCTCCACCGGGTTCCCAACGCGTGGCCCAGTGGCCTGATCGAGGCCCACACAGGCCCTCTGGAGGAGCGACACCATGAAGTCCACCACCTGCAGGGAGGACGAACGGAGGCCAAACATTTAAAAGTGTTCCAGCCAGCGGAGCTCTAACAACTCCAACACTCGGTCCTTATAAAGGCTAAAAGTGAGACATTACCCGGCGAAGTGAGGCCAGTTTATCAGAGACTTTACAGCTATTTTAGTGTAACGGCATGACTCAGAGTGGCCTGCTTCCATTTAAACAACTCCCCGAGGACCGCGGGCCGATTTTAAAATATGCTGCAGGAGGAGAGGCGTGATCCTCGGAGGCCGAGCCGACAACAACCGGGCAGCTTCCTGTCTCATTAAACGCAGCCGTTAAACAATACGACACGAATCCAGGACACAGAAACCGTCACAACCAGGTCACATGTTCTAGCTGCACATGCTGCTGCAGCACAAGGTTACAACAGGTACCACTGGTAGAGCACCTGGAGGCTTCAGGAGAAAGCACCTGGACCTCTCTTTTAGCATCTTCAAAACGCTTCACCTCCAATCTGAAAGTCTTCTTTAAAGATTAAGAAGCCTCTTCAGTGAGAGGTGAGACAATGAGGTTCTTTTAGGTTATGGAAGACACTACAGTTCAGAAGAAGCCTCTTGAATAATAGGTGAGAAAATAAAGTTCTTTCAGTTTCTTAAGGACGTTTCTTGAAGAAGCCGCTTGGATAAGAAGGAAGAAAATCAGGTTCTTCTGGGTTCTTGAAGATGTTTTTTGAAGATGTTTCACCTCTAATTCAAAAGAATTCTACAGAGTCTAAGAAGAATGAGAGGTGAGAA
Source organism: Stegastes partitus (assembly GCF_000690725.1). Taxonomy (NCBI): domain Eukaryota; kingdom Metazoa; phylum Chordata; class Actinopteri; family Pomacentridae; genus Stegastes; species Stegastes partitus. The sequence goes on from NW_007579965.1 coordinate 67,591, forward strand.
AATAAAGTTCTTTTAGCTTCTTTCTTGAAGATGTTGCTTGAAGAAGCGTCTTGAATGAGAAGTGAGAAAATTAGGTTCTTTTCGACTCTAGAAGACACTTCTTGAAGATGTTTCACCTCTCATCCAAAAGGCTTCTTCAGAACTTTAGAAGCCAGTGAAACAAGTGAGAAAATTAGGTTCTTGTAGGTTCTTGAAGACGTTTCCTGACGACGTTTCTTGGAGAAGCCACTTGGATGAGAGGTGAGAAAATTAGGTTCTTTTGGATTCTTAAAGATGCATCGTGAAGATGTTTCTGGAAGAAGTTTCTTGAAGAATCCTACCTCTCATCCAAAAGACTTCTTCAGAACTTAAGAAGTCTCTCAAACGAGAGGTGAGAAAATGAGGTTCTTTTAGGTTCCTGATGACGTTTCCCCTCTTGAAACGTCTTCAAGAACCTAAACGAGAAGTCCAGGTGCTTATTCCTGAGGCTTCTAGGATTACCAGGACCTGGATGTCTGAGAATCAACACAGACTCACTCGTAGAGAACCTTATGTTCTGCACCATGTTGGCTCCACAGCTGGAGTTTCCTCACCTGTGTGGTTTTCCTCAGCAGCTCGGTGTGCTGTAAACACTCCACCATCACGGCCAGAACCTGCAGCAGAACCAGCCTCTGGGCTCGTCTCTCGGCTCCGCCCAGCTGCTGCTGCTCCACCTCCAGCAGCGTCATGGCCGACACGTCCGGCTGCTCTCCGTCCTTCGCCTCTTCATCGTCGGCTGCAGCCGCCCAGCTGGTCAGCTCCTGCAGGAGGAACAACAGCAGCTCAGGTTCTGCAGCAGAACAAACACCGGACCACAGACTCTGATCCACCTAAAGAACAGTGAAGCCTCCAAAGCTCAAATAATCATTTCATCGAGTTGTGAAGACCTCCTCGTAGCGCTTTATCCCAGAAGAACTGTGCCTGTGGTTTCCAAAACAGACTGAAGCTCCTGCATTGAAGAAGTGATTTAACCCTCTGAAAATCATAAACCGGCGAATGGATTTAAAAATGAATGTTACTTTAAAACAAAACTCCTCAAAGTTACACCATTTATCAGCTACAAACTGCAAAAACAAACACAATCAGTGCATTTTCAATTTCCAACAGTCTTTCAAGTACTCATGTGTGAACAAATCTAATCTTAAAACCAGATTTTACAAAAAAATCCCTTTATTCTACAAAAAATCCTCCAAAAATAAAAGCATGTGCACTAATCGGATTCTGCGAAAAACAAAAAATTCTGTGCTTCTTGCTGCATCTAAAAAAGCAGCGACCGACTCAGATGTGACCGACGGCCACGTGGTAAAAATCCTGAGAGTTTAAGGCTGAACTGCAGGCAGTGTCACAGGTGAGACGAATAAAAAATGTAAACAATAAAATATCTACAGAATTCTGCAAACTGTAAAAACAGAAAGAATCTAATGATGTTCAAATTTCCACCAGTCCTTGAACTAATCATGAGTTAAGTGGCAGAAAACTTCACTTTTTGCCAGTATTGGTAACACCTGTGGACACGCTTAATCCAGGTTTTTTATTCAATTTTTGTGTATATAGTCAAAATAACTGAACTTTAAAAATAATAATAATAATGATTTCTGTCATTTTAACTGTGTCATGCTGCTCTGTAGACATTCCTGAGTTCTCTCTCTCATTTTTTATGGTTGTTCTGTTTCCACAGAGGTGCAGGACTTTAAATAAGACTGAAAAATGAGCCAACATTGTGGGAAAAAATGTGACAACAGCAAAATAAAACTCAGAAACTGCTGCTTGGAGATCAGAGGGTTAAAGCAAAAGTACCACAGGAAGGAAGTCAGTGCAGAAAAATGTCTCCTCTGATTATAAGACCATAGATTATATCTCTTATAGATTAGTTTTACTTGTGTATTTATGTAAAAGCAGGACTGTTGTAGTGGCTCTAAACCTCCACAAAAGGCTTCAAACTTTCCTTCCTCATATCTCCCGATGACCCTGAACATCCCTTAGTCATGCTGCTACAGGCCCAGACCGCTGGGTGACCTCCCATGATGCACTGCTCTGCTCTCCTTCGCTCCCTATACATCTATATACCGCCACTGCATGCCATTAACTTTGAGCTGTTTCTGTCCTTTCTGTCCTCGCTCTGCAGGAATCTCTGGCTGGAGATTCTTTTTCCTGATCTAAGGTTAAAGTTAGAGCCTGACTGTGCAGATTGTGGGTTTAATTATGGGCTGCTGGACTTTAAATTAACAGGTTTGGGTGATTTGCTGTGCAGGACTCACAAAAACTTGGATCTTTACCTGCAGCAGTTCCAGGAAAAAGTCTCCCGGCAGGTCGCAGTCTTTGAGCTCCGCCAGCAGCTGCATCAGACACTCGAGCCGCCACTGTTCCCCCGACAGCTTCTCGTACAGCTCGTCGTCCTCGTCGCTGGGAGCAGAAGAGGACGGTTATACCGGCGGTCAGAAGACAGATCTGCGAGCTGAGTTGTTTTATTTTTTTACCTGCTGCTTCCTCTGCAGCTCAGTCTGGCTCCTCCATCGCTGCCCGGCGTGAAGCGGAAGTCGGACGCCACCTCGTTGTTCCGCCGCCGAAGGCCTGAAAGCTGCCTGAGCGCCGACAAACCCGCAGAGGACTCGGCGTGGTTCAGGTACCACAGTAAGATCTCCTGACAGGGGGTGCTGTGGAGCAAACAGGGACTCCTCAGACTGGATTTCACTCTCAACAAGTGTTAAAGCTCTCAAGAAAAACGAATAAAAGTAGAACACAAAGGTTCAACACAAGTAATAAACCATTACCGCAGGTGGGAGACGTTCTTCTTGGTGAAACAGAACAGCGTGAAGACGACAGGGAGAACTTCTTCCAGAGCTTTGAGGAGGGGAACCGACGGACTGTTTCCAACCACCCAGATCTGACAGGAGACACAATGAAACACTGTGAGCAGCATGACGAGGGTCAAAGAGAAAGAAAAACACAGCGTCTGTTTCTACATCTGCATCAGTTCAACCGTTAAAACACATTTGTGACATTTTATTCATTTAAAGCTGCACAGATTTCTTTAAATTCACGTTTTCTCACAGTCCAGACTGACTCCCATCTGTCCTCTAAAAGCTACCTGCAGAAACATCTCCTCCTATTGGCTGCAGGTGTGGCCTCTGCAGCCAATCACAGCGCTACCTTGTGAATAATGAACATATCTTTATGCTGCATCTTTGTGCTGAGTAAGTAGGAGATGCAGCTGGAGATGTCAGAGTGTGTGGGGGAGAAGAACTCCCTTGGCCTTGGATTCGAGGCTTTGTGAGACTGCAGAAGCTTTACACAAACAACTAGCAGCGATTTAACACACTGGAGGAACAGAAGGAACCACAGAGAGCAGCTTTATAACAAACTAAAGGGAAAGAAGGAACCACAGAAAGCAGCTTTATAATAAACTAAAGGGAAAGAAGGAACCACGATAATCAGATTGGTTCCTTAAAGCTACTAGATCTTCACCTTGTAGACGTCGTCCACACACCTGGTCAGCTCCGACTCCTCCACTGCAGCCTGAGAATCGTCCTCGTCTGGAAAACAAACAAGAAGCAAATTATCACCCGAAGAAGAAGTAATAGAAGAAGAAGTAGAAGAAATAATGGAAGTAGAAGAAATAATAGAAGAAGAAGAAAATAATAGAAGAAGAAGAAATAGAAGAAGCAGAATAAATAAATAATAGAAGAAGAAGAAGAAAAATAAAAGAAGTAACAGAAGAAGAAGAAATAATAGAAGTAGAAATAATAGAGGAGGAAGAAGAAATAGAAGAAGTCATAGAAGTCTAAGAAGTAATAGAAGAAGAAGTAGAAGAAATAGAAATAGAAGAAGTCATACAAGTTGAAGAAATAATAGAAATAGAAGAAATAATAGAAGACGTAGAAAAAGAAGACTCAATAGAAGCAAAAAGAAGAAGACAAAGCATCTGTTCTGTGACTTTAGCGTGTAACTGACATGTAGAGATGCAGATGTTGCGTTTACTGACCGGATGCGGTGATGCAGCGCTGCAGTGGAGCCAGCAGGGGGCAGAGCAGGTACTGCTGGGCCAAGCTGGGCCTCTCCTGCACCACGGAGAGCGCCGCCCTGGTGGCCACCCGCTGGAACTGCTGAGCTGTCAGCTTGTCTTTGAAGTGCAGCAGCTCCAGGATCTAA